>NC_060153.1:7376944-7452099 GCF_021292245.1 Micropterus dolomieu | reverse complement strand
GGGTTGAGATAAAATTGACCGATTGCCGTGTTAAATTTTTTTAATGGAAGAAGAAAGCAGGGATTAGGCCACACACACAATTAAGAGAATGAAGTCAACATGTAATGCTCTGTGACTGCTCTGGATTAACGTGTGTATTTTTGAATGACAAAGGTACAAGTGAATGATCCCTTGTCTTCTTGACACGTGTATTTGGCGACGGCGCAGCGGATAAGACATGCCTTTGGTGTGGGAGGCTTGGGTTTGATTCCCACTGTGACACATCCACCAATGTGTCTCTGAGCAAGGCACTTAACCCCTAGTTGCTCCAGAGTCGTCCGACCTCTGTTGTATATAGCAATTGTAAGCTGCTTTGGAGAAAAGTGTGAGCTAAATAAATAAATGTAAGTGTATTTGGTCCGTTACCCAGAGTGAGCAGCTTTCTGACCAAAGAGCTGTTAAAGTGTTACGTCTTTGTACATTTTCAAATAATTAAGGTGATTATACTTTTTTCTGCCAGTTAGAACAGTTCTGGTTGTTTCACATTAAAGATAAAAGCATTTTTCCTGTGAGCCTCTAACTGGGTTGAAGTGGGCGGGGCCAGCTGGAAAAAGACGATGTTGCATACTTTGTGCACTTACTAGTTGGTGGGTTGTTTGACGTCAATCAAATCTGATCAAACCACAGCCACACTGCCTCGATCAAGCTAATTAGCTTAGTTTTTGAATGATAAACTCTTCTTAAATAACACCTGCTGGATTTTATTGTTGCCTATTCAGTCGTGCATATATATATATATATATATATATATATATATATACACATATACATATATATACACATACACATACACATACACACACACACACACAGGTGCTTTCAAATGATGAAGCGTATCTGGTTGCAATAGTTCCTACAATTCCTTGCCTTTGTCAGACTTGTCCTCAGTCCCTGATCCCGAGTGGCTTCCGGAGCTGGACTGGCTGCCTGCGGAGGAGGGCGGGGCAAGCAGGCCCCTGAGTTCTTCGTTACCATGGGTGAGATCTCCGCCCTCCGAGCTGTTGAGTGAATCGCTGAGGGCCGAGAGGGATGAGGACGTGCTCTTGGTCTCGCTGAGGGGACTCCTTGAGTTCAGACCTGGACACAAGAGGACAGATAGCGGAAAGTAAGACATCTTTATCATCATTATTGAACTCAATGTTGTGGGGGAAAAAATTGTTCCAGCTCCAACTAAAGAAAATTTAATAACTGAAAACATTGTGGGGCATGCTTGAAAGCAGTTTCAAGAACCCCAACGTTGTTAGGTACATGCATACACACACTGACATACACACAAACAGAATACAAGCAGGCAGCCTCCACAGTCCTGCGCTCTGACTGAGGCCCTGCTGCCAGTCAAATCAAGATGCAGTGTGCTTTTATTGATCCCCTTCACTAAGTCTGCAATTCACTGGGAAGAGAGAGGGAATTAGAAGGGGAGGGGGCGCAAGGGAGGGAGGGGTGAGGAACGTGGGTCATGGCCAAAGGAGCTAAGATGGCGGGAGCATCTCAGGGCACAGCTCAACAAAGGGCATTCACTCAGGAAGTGAGTGAAAAAAAGGGAGAAAGGGCTGCACAGATCCTGAAATGGTTGACTTATCTTTTTAATACAGGCGCACACACACACACACACAAGACTAAAACCTACAGGAATGCAGAGCAATCCAGCAATAGAAGATGTGATTAATTTCCTTCAATCAAATAAATATACCAGGGTCGTTCACAGCACAGTCTTTGCAGAATATTGAATACAGTATTGAACCAACGTGAGGAAGCTTTTATCTCCTCTACTGCAGTATTTAACATACACTTGCCTTCTATTACAATATCCAAAAGGCTAATGGCACAGAATGTAGGCAGCCAGTGGGCCTCGACCTTGAAACACCAACTGAAAAACTTTCAATTTTCTCTCTTACCCAATATTTTCGCCTGCGATCGCCCGGCAACATTCGTGATATAGGAATGGAAATAAAGAAGCTAACTCAGCCTATCTGCCAAAGTATCCAGGGTAGATACCAAAGAATACTGTCACCACCATGATTCACAACCTCCACCCCTACAGAGAAGGTCATCCAACCAACCCTTTCCCCATGTAGAGTCCAGTCTTCGCAGGGGGTCAGTTTGAACTAGACACCTGTTGAGCTCAGCCATCTCATGCCTGGGCGTGTCCACACAGTTGACCAGATAACTAGCCTTAATTTACAGACCATCAGGATTCACTCCAGGCGGTGCTCTATCTCCCATACGCTCTGAAGTATACACACTTAAACAAACAGGGCTGGACCAAGAGAAATTATTAAAATCTCCACATACAGAAGGTAGAATACAGGAGCCACACTCCTGTATATTTCTTCTGTGTTTGGCGGTGGTGTCCATCTTGTGCGAGACTGAGATAAATGCCAAGCCAGGATGAGAGACTTTAAAGATGGCCACAGTGGCATCGTAAACCCAGCTCGTCTCCAAAGGACCCAAGGCCTATTGATTTTTTCCCCTCAGGCACGATAAGGGCCAACCTTCTCAGATAAACAAGGCCACTGTGGCCTCTGAAAGACCCCTCAGCTGTCTGGGCCGGACAATCCCACCCACACACACACAAATACAAACACACATTCAGGAACAGTGAGTAGAGCAAAACGTCGGCAATAAACTGGACAAAGCTGTTTTAGACAAAAACACTCATATCGACCACCAGGGGTTCACACCAGCAGCTTTAAAAGTCCAAAGAAGGTCGACTGGAGGAGGCTTGTTTGTGAAACCCAATTCTACTGCTTGTCTTTCTCTGCGCCCTCTGAACTGAGACAGAGACGTGTGTTTAGGAAGTGTAAATTATTATTACATTGGTTTTGACTTGAAACAGTACATATTTAAACAGTGATGTTTATTGTGTTGGTTCTGTTGTAAAGCACACTAAATTCTGAGATGAAAGCAGAGCTGAAACATTTGTCAGTTAGTTGATATCGGTACAGATTTTGCTACTCGATTAATCATGTCTTTTTTTTTAACAAAATGCCAAAAAACATTTGCACATGAATGTCCTTTTTTTTGGACCACTGGTTGGAGAAAACAAGCTGTTTACATGTGTCAATTCGGTCATCTTAATTTTTTTATAGACCAATTGGTCAACTACACATATAGATAATGATTAGCCGCAGTCCTAAATGAAACACTGACTGTAAGGGAACAACAGTTTGAGCTTCAATCTGAGGGTGTTTACATACCTGTACAAATTAAGCGAACAGCGTAGGAATTGTAACCGTATCGTTGGACTATGTATAAAAAGGCAGCAGTTCTTAAAACTGAAGCTGAAAGTCAGCTCTTTAACCTCAGCCATTGTTTAAATTTAAACCCCATGTGTTGAAGCACAGAGCCAAAACAATAGAAAATGTGTCACTGTCCAAGTACTGCACTGTATTTCTATTCTGAGCTGTGAACAAGAGCCACAATGTGTAAGCTACCACCCACTCTAACATGTGAGAGTAATTTTGAAAATAACTCCATAAATCATTTTTCTACGAGTTGAATCATCTACTTTTCTTCTATCTAGTACATGTTTGAGCACCCGGCACCAACACCTGAAACAAGAACATTACACCCTAGAGCTGAAACAAACAGTCGATTAATCAAAAGTCGAAAACAGCAACAGTTTTGATAATCAATAAATTTTATGTATTTGAGTGTCAGATCTGAGGATTTGCTGTGTGTCTTTGTTATGTAACAGTAATAAATTACATTTGTTAATAAAAAATTTGAAGTCACTGAGGGGTGTTTTTCACTATTAGACAAAGGCTATCCTATTAATTCTGTCACTCAGAACCAGTGGACCACCGTGCATCATCAGGGAGTCTGTACCTGCATGTCCAGTACTAATGTGGTTCTTCATGTCGTTCTCCTCCATGCAGACATAGTCGCAGACGCTGCAGCAGAGAGAGAACATCCACTGCTCCTTGTCCACATGGAGCGACATGTGGCTGACAAACTGCGCGTTCAGCTCCGTCTGGAAATCACACACATGGCAGCTGGACAGAGAACAGAGAGGAAAAGGAAGGAAGATGGTGAGAATAACGAGGGAGGTGGGGGAGGGACAGTCAGCTTTAGTGTTATATTATGTCCGCATAAATTGGTAAGTGGTACAGAATGGATAAATAAGATAATTGAAAATGAAATATTTCCACACTACAGACATGCCGCTATTGAACTCTCCTCATTATTAGCCCCATAAAAGCATTAAAGCAATAGTATGATATTTTAGGAAATACGCTTATTCACTTTCTTGCTGAGAGTTAGATGAGAAGACTGAGAAAACTCCTGTTTGTGTGGTAAGTATGAAGCTACAGCTAGGAGAGAGTTGGTTTTTGCACAGATTAAACAAAATAACGTTTCACATGTTAATTAGTGACACTAAGAGGTGCTGGCAGATGGATTTATTTATTTTTTTACCTTTGGACAGAGCCAGACTGGGTGTTCCCTCCTGCTTCCAGTCTAAGCCATCTCTCTCCTGGCTGTAGCTTCATACTGTATTACTGTATTACTGTCTAACTCTTGTCAAGAAAGTGAATTTCCAGATAAATTATTTACAAAAATAGACAAGTTGAAAAACAAATGAATAAAATAGAGCAGTTGGGGAGAAACAAAAATCAAGAAATATATCTTTGTATAATTAGGCATCAAACAGCAGATACAGATCATTGATTCCAACCTCTGATGTTGGCTCAAGACATCTTAAACAGAGCTGGGGGTTGCGTGTTTTGGTCTGTACTACCTGTAGTAGTAGGGGCAGTTCTTGCGCTCGGCAGAGTCTGCTGTAACGGCACTGACGATCTGCTCAGCGTCGGTGTTGACCAGCTTGACAGAGTGGATGGTCAGATGCTGATTGAGGTTCGCCCTGCACTTGGCTGCGTAAGGACACAGGTGACACTTGTACTTCCTCTCTTCTGCAACAAAATAGACACAGACACAAGACCTCAGGTTACTGTAAATATTACCTCAGATGATATTTCATTAAGTTGCGCTCAGCCTCTGAGCCTTTAAAGCAAGCTTAAACCTAATTACTTAATGCCTAACCTGCCTCACCTTTGCCTGACCCGAGCTGTAATTCTGATTCTGGCGAGTGGAAGAAAAAAAAAAAAACACCTTGTGATGTCTGACAAAATCAGCCTTTCAGTGAGGGACCTGGATATGATGGTGAAAATATGACGCATGTACAGACACAATCTTACCTTATTTGCGAGTACTATAAAATCAAATAAACAAAAAAATCTAATGCAAAACCCCCCACAATCTATCCTTTTATCTCAAAACAAATCTACATAACACATCTTCTCCCTCTAGCTCCCCCTCAAAAGCACACACACACACACACACACACACACACACACACACACACACACACCATTTGCCCCAAGGACATGAAGCCAGGCAACCTTTATGTCGCCGGGGAAACCAAAAAGACCATCACACTGACATATGCCCCTGCTTCTGCTCTCTGTGGTGTGGCCAAGCTGTTCACAGCCAACACTCTCAGATGGTGTGTGTGTGCGTGTCGTGTAGTGTGTGCACGCAAAATGTGAGAGCATGTCCAATTGTGTGGGGGCATTTTGTACACGAGTCTCCATTTGTGCGCCCAGTGATTTAGTCTGCAATCCCAAGTAGGTTGCATTCATTTCTAATCCAGAATTAATTTGGTTTATATAAAATTGTAGAAGCAGGATATTCATTAATTTTTTACCCCCTAAATAAGGGCTGGAAGAGGGATTGCAGACAGTTGTGGGGTAGAATGGATCAATTGAGAGCAAAGAAGGGCCAAGTTTGAAAACAGTGTAATCAGGACACGAGGGAGAGTACAGCCTCATCCTCAGGAAGTCTCCCGTGTCTGTGCGTGTGAGAGAGAAAGTGAAAGAGGGAAACAATCATGGCTGCATCAGAATTACTGGGGAGTGTGTGTGTGTGTGAGAGTGTGAGTGTGTGTGTGTGTGTGTGTGTGTGTAGATAGTCCGTAAGGCATCCCTCTAGCTGGGTAATTAGACGGGCAGTTTTCCCAGTGAGACTAATCATGGTAGTAATCTCTTTAAAGGAAGGGTAATCTAGTCTGGTAAGCCTTATTTATTTACTGTGGGCAGCACAAACACAAGCACACACGCACAAACACAGAATCTATATGTTGACTAAGAGATGCAAATGTACGAGTGAATGTGCGGCGGCGGGCACATACGCTAACAATTTAATTTTGTACGTGTTTATTTACCTGTGTGTAGAGACAGATGTCTAGAAAGAGTCTGCTGTCTACCAAACACCTTGCCACAGATGGGACAGGGGAAGAGCTGCTCATTTAGTCTCCACTGGGCAATCCCGTTTCCCGGCTCATCCTTTTCTGAGTCTGGAACACACACACACACACACACAAATGCAGAAAACCATACTCATCATTCACCGCTGACACAATCAGCCACAGAAGCATCTGCAGGTAGACCAAAGACTTTGAAGTCACGCTGCTATAAATCAAACAAAGTAACTTAGGTTCAGTATGTATTGATGTTGAAAACCGTAACTACCAAACCATAACACACTGCTGTGGTATGTGCTTATGTAACGAGGGTGGTGTTCTTAAAATTATTAGGTCATCTTAATTTTATCTATCTTTTCTCTGAAGTACTGAAGGCATTTTTCGTTTTTTTCAATAGTAGTATGTCTGAACCACTACGACGCTCCAATTATACCAGATTTAACCAGTCAAGCAGCAGGAAGTATACCACACAGGACATGGTCTTGTTTCTTCCATTCATATTTTTTTAAGGAATACTTTGCTTTCCTACCAAGAATTAGATGAAAAGATTGATATTTAATTAAGTTCTGTACTTAAGTACAAATTTGAGGTATTTTCTTTTCATGCCACTTTCTACTTACTCCACTACAAGAGGGAAATATTGTCCCCTACATTTATCTGACAACTTTTATTACTTGTTACTTTACAAATTAAGATTTATACATACAAAACATATGAAGAGTATATCAAAGATGACGCTTTGTTATAAATTAAACTGCCTAACTGACTAACAGCTGAAACGATTAGAACAGAAATTTATTGCCAACTATTTTGATCATAAAACATCATACATTGATCATACATTTAAAAGTCATTTTTCTTTCTGTAAAAAATATTTCAAGATTTGCTGCTTTTCCTTTTAAATTATTCTTATAACTTCAATAGATTTTTAATAATGTTGCGGTTTGGACTGTTGGTTGGACAAAACAAGCAATGCAGAGGTGTCACGAAGAGCTCTGGGAAATTGTGACTGCATTTATTCCTTATTTTCAGAATTTTTACAAACCAAACAACCAATCGATTAACCGGGAAAAAAATAAAATAAAAATCAGCAGATTAATCCATAATGAAAATAATCATAGTGCATTCCGATTCAAGAGTTTAACCTGAGCTGCACCTCAACCACCTACAACAGAAAAATCTTGCTTTTACATAAATGCATTATTAAACTTATAATTATCTAATGTTAACAGTCCCATGTGACATTTTTCTGCATTAAGTACTTTTAATTTTACTAAGTACATGTCCCTGATAATACTTACATAGTTGTACTTAAGCAACATTTTCAATGCAGGACTTTTACTTGCATTATTTCTACAGTGTGGTATTAGTACTTGGTTTTGAATACCTCGTCAGCCACTGGATACCACTCGCGCGTCTGTCCACTATATATGAAGCTGCAGGCAGTTAGCTTAGCTTAGCACAAAGGCTATAAACGAGGGGAATCAGCAGGCTAGCCGAGGCACCAGGAAGTGACTGCGTCTGGCACATGACCCCCAACAAGAGCCAGGCTAGCTGGGTATGTAATACATACATGAAATAAGATGATGTTCTACCCTTTTTATTTACAGTCTATGGTTCTACCCAGCTATAATAATGTCATACAGTATTCTCTTTCTGTGAAGGTGCCCAATCCCTCCTACGGAGATTGTGTGGTTTCCCATGCTAACCCTGCATATATTAAATTCACTGCTTCTGGCCTCCACCTTACTGCACGGACCGGCAGGGACAAATGACACAGACAAGAATTTAAGAGATGACACAAAATATAGATGCAATCCGAGAGTGAAAGACACAATACACTCACATAACAAGAAGTGGAGGGAAATTTTATCTATGGTTAATGAATGGTTCTTCCTTTAAGATTCAGTGTCACAAACCAAAGTATAACATTACATTCACTCATTTGGCTGCTTTAAATCATGGCAACGTATCACATAGCCAAAGACTAGAAGGTAACAGCAGTAGGCTGATCTGTGAAAACGTGCCACAAATCTATTCCTCATTTTTCCTGACATTTCTATTTAGTCTCATTCTCTTCAGTATTCACTGTGGGCTAATTTGCTAACCCACAAGACTGAAACCTGTCTGCTACCATTTGACAGATGCTCCTTGTCTAGCCTGCGGGTGGGATGCAGTGCAAATGCATTCTTAATGTCAACAGCAAGCACTAGTCCTTTGCTCTAAAGCCTGCAGCATACACATATCACTGTAGCTCTCCTTACTGTATGTCAGCCCCGCTCCCTCCCACCCAGCACCCCTCATTCAAAGAAATAAAAAGAACGAGAGTGACTATTTTCAGGTTCTTTGATGGAATCTGAAGAATTGATGTTTCTGCTTTGAATTAAACCTCATTCTTGTGAATAGAGTAATTCACAAGGGTGAAAACATGTAGTACTTTCGCAGATGATGGCAGGATTTCTTTTTTACTAATTGTCTATATTGTTCAGAGAGCATGCTATACAGATTGGCCTTGGTGAAAAACCTTTGTATTGGCAAGGCTTTGGAAAACGGAAAAGGGTTCTTTAAGTTACTCTGAGTTTTATTTTCAGCGTTCATGAAAGGATGGAGAAACTGTGCACCTCTGTTTCTCCTTCTCGCTATAAAGTTTTGATTCTTTGCAGATCAATCAGAAAATCAGTGCATCTAAGAAAAAGGAAACTTTAAGTCACATAATGCACAGTTTATATTCAACAGCAAATTGTGGTAGCTCCAGGTGGTGTGAAACGATATTTTACTGTTGTTGCAATGACTCACAAACCCTGGAGCATTTTTTCTGTATCCGTGTCACATATTTAACCCCCTATTTTGCCCTCTACATACTAACTTGTGAATTAATGTTTATTTGCTTTTATTTGTGTCGCACCATACCTCACGCAACATTTTGGAACTGTGGAAGCAAAATACAGCACATTTGGTTTTGATTCAGGCACACAACATATTTAAATTCTTATTCTTGGTTAGTGTACTTACATATGCCAAGTATCTGTTACATACACAGAGAGTTGAAAGGTATATAGGGACATAAGGGTGCATGTGCACTACCTACAGGCATCTTTTGTAATTTAGGTAATTTATGTACCACAAAAAGATTGTCAGTCAGATCTATAATAGAATTCCAAGAAATACTAAATTGTTCTGAAGGGAATAACGCAACTTTTATAACTTTGAGCACCGAAAGAATAGGAGAGGGAGATACATCAAGTTCAGACTGCATTTGTGTAAGTAATGCTTACTTCTTTTCTTTCTAGGAAATGTAGTTTCCAAGATACAAGCAGTGGACTGTAGACTATGAAATCTTAAACGGTAATTTCTGTATTTTTAAACCTGGGTCCTATTTTCACATATTTTTTGAACCCAGCTGCAGTGGCTGCCACGTATTCCTTCGGGGCAATTGCGCCCGTCAAAATTACTCCCACAAAAAGGGCTTCTTTTTGCCAATGACAGGCTCAGACTGTTATACAAGTTGCCTGACAATTTCATGGAAAGGATCCCTACGAGTAACATGCGGTGACACCTTTTGTTTTTAACAAGAAACAGAAGTCTGGCTCAAGGACAATTCTTACTCTGAAATCTCGTGGGACGCTGGTGGAAACATGAGTCAGAGTTGGAGAGGGGAGTTTGTTTTGTTGGAGTAACGTTAGGAAATAGTCTTCTAATTGTGAACGGAATATCTTTATCTCCTTTTTACTGTGGCTCAGTGATTCGCCACTGTAATACAGGTGAGTGAAGGGTGAATGTGTGATGGTAAATGCATGGAAATGGACCAGTGTAAAGCAACATTTGGTAGGAAAGTAAGGGAATAATCAGCAAACACAGTGTGTATGTTTGTGGTTCCTCACACGGAGTAAAGCCACACAGGTGGCGAAGGTGTCCCAACACTAGACATGTCAAGAAATTTGAGTTACTGCGATTTTGGTGACCCCCTGTGGAATCTGCCTCTTACCATGACAGTTGCTCTGACATCTGACTACGACTGTTCAACCGATTCACACTTCTTTTCCCCGAACTCACTGTCTGTGTACGGCTCATTCTTAGAATCCTAGACCTTCTTACTGAGCTTGTAGCTAAAGCTTAGCACATAAAAGCATTAACTTGTCCTGACTCACAAGTGAGACTAAGGGATAGGCCTGGTCAGGGCAGGGGCTCGAGGCCACGACCCGGCAAACACACTGATGATTAAGCCAATTAGGACCTTGAAGTGGTTAATGGTTTAATTAGTGCTATTAGAGCTGGGGACAGGGAGAAGAAATGGAGGCTTGTGCTAAACTCCAGACGGGGACAAAACAGCAAACTCCAGAGGTCACACAAACTCCTACTCATGTATTCTTTCTTTCTTCCTAAAGGGAAAAGCTCACAATACATAAATAGTTGTTGGGCTCACACATCATTAGCAGCCATAGTCAACACTGTCAAATACATTATTAAAATATCTGCAGTAATGATGTTAACATTTTCCATTTAATACGCAAAAAGTTTCACAGCCACCAATTCTTACTCATCACTCACAAATCTTTTAACAACCAGTAAATTATATGTACCAGTAATACCACAATAAACTTAGTAAAACCTATGAGCCTCTATAATGCCAGGCCCAAAAAGTGTGATGGCTGGGGTAGGAAAGGTGAACTAACAGGAAAGGATGGGAAAGTTCAACTAGGACAGAAAATCTGTGTGGTTAAAGATCTGCTTTCCTCCAGTTATAATTACAAATGCTTACCAATACCTGGAGCAGGGGGGAACTAAACAGGGAGAAAAACAAAATGAAGACAGAAAAGAGGAAAGAAAAGAGGAAAGCAGTACAACTGTAAAAGAGTGAGCAGAAGAGGCTGGATCTGAAGCTTAAAACACACAAGGGAAAGGGGAGGTGGGCTGGGCGAATTAACTTTCAGGACACTCTTGACACCCAGAAGCCAATCAGATTTTCATTAACTGGCAGAGGGACAGGCAAAGCTGGCACAAGCTAATTAACCTCTGGATCTCTCACTGCCAAAGGAACATGGAGGGAAGTTCTTGGATGCCAGGGAAGAGGGGAGGAGAGGGAGACAGGGGATGCCCTGGGCAGAAGCCTTCAGGTTGGGGAAATGCGTGAGAGTGCAGAGAGGCCGGACGGAGCTCTAAATATGAAACAGGGAGAGGGGGTTTGCCAGGAGAGGAGGGTGAGATCATGTGAAATTGGAGGTGGTTAATTGTGATGTGTCCTTGTGGCCGTATACTCAGATTTAAAGGGGTCTTCACGTGTAGTTGGATGTTAAGTAGCTCACCATGCTACAGAGCTTGTGTGCGAATGGGTGAGAGTGAGTGTGTTGTCTGTGTGCAGGGAGGGTCTATAAATGCCAGCACACTGCATGTGTATATTTACATGTGTGTGTATAATGAGCATCTCTGTATAATCTATTAATTCTCCAAAGCTACAGTGAGAGTAACATGAACCCTTGGATACCTGTCTTTAGATACTGTACTATGAATGATGCAGCAGTACTGACCTGCTTTTACCAGCTGCAGATAACTTTTCTTTCCATCAATTAGAGATAATATTTGGGCAAAACGGTAAAACAATGAACATGGACAAACATAAAGACACTGGGGCTGCAACTAATGATTGTTTTTATTAGTGATTGAGTCATTTAGTCAATGAAATGTACAACAGAAAGTGCCATTCACAACTTCTTAGAGCCCAGGACGATGTCTTCAATTAGCTTGTTTTGTCTGACAGACAGTCTAGAACCTAAAGATATTCAATTTACTATCATATCAATAGCAAATATTTACATTTGAGAGGCTGGAACCAGAAAACATTGGTCATGTTGCCTTGAAAAACATGCTTAATGGATTATCACAATAGTTGCCGATTAACTTTCTGTCGACTGACCAATTGATCAAATCTGCTAAACACAGCAGCTGTAAAAGACATAATATGAGCAAAGCCCATCCATCTGCTGCCTGAAACAAAGTCCTAGTGATATGTCCACGTTCCTATACTACTACTCTAGTCATGCTCCTGCGAGTGTGTTTTACATGTGTCTTACCATGAAATGCTGCCCTGGTAGAAGAGCTGGCCTCTGCTGGGGAAGAGCTCTTGGAGCGCGAGTTAAAGGGTGATTGTCTGAAGCACTCGTCCAGAAATGGACTGAAATATGATACATAACACTAACAGTTACATAGCTACTAAATTAAACACATATTCAAACTCTGTGTTGTAAAAATGCAGTGCATCTCCCATCATGAATCTTTGAATAAATAATTCATGTTATGTAAAACTGAGAACAACCTTTCGGAGGCAAAACACTCACCTGTTTATTCCCACCATGTTACTGTCTTTGTGGTTGTTGGATTTGCTGACTTTTTCTAAAAAAACAAAAACAAAATCATGTATAATTCCAGTCAATACCATATAATTTTTATATATTTCTATTTCATATTCTATTTATTCAGTATACTGTCTAAGTCCGACCCCAAAGACGGCTTTTAAACAGACACATATATGATATATATGACCACATGTTAGCTAGTTCTATATTTAGGTCACATGATGACAACTGAGCCATCTCTATGACAAACTTGGTCAATGAAGAAAATGGTTGGAGGCTCCATAAAAGGCTAGTAAGTGGACGTTGAGTTAAGAAAATAGTGTTTCCAAGGTCATGAATGAATTTTCACACTCAATTTATTTTATTAAAATTAATTATAAATAATATTTTAAGTCCTGAGTCCACTGATGGGAACAGATGTAGATGTAACGAGCTGCCTCGATAAATTGCTCTGTTCTTATGGAACAGAGGAACAAACGCTATATGATCCTGATTCCTAAACATTTAACTCAGCTAGTAAAGCACAGGTTCGCCATGCCAGCAGGGGTGTACTGGCCATCTGGACAAGTGGGAGTCTCTATTGCGTCTGCAGACCTGTGGGCCGAAAGTTAGCCCAACAACACCAATATGAAAAGATTTTTAATTTTTTTTAAATAATGTGCATGGCTTGTCAGATCTGGTCGTCTACCCAGATGGCACGTGTGTGTTTGTGTACGGTTGCGCCCTTGTATGTAAATGGAGAAACAAAATATTACTAACACCTTTCAACATTCTATAGTCCAACACAATGCCACTGACTGTGGCCTCAAAAACTGCACAAGAGCTGAATCATCGCCCACTAGCATAATGTCAACAAAAAGTGAAGATTATAAGCTTGAATAGGTTAGGTTTTATTATTTTTATTTGATTACATTGTACAGATCAACTTAATAGACCAGTACCCTGTGTACAATACTATTTAAAGCTGTTGGGCACACAGGAAAAGTCTGTTAAAAGTTTTATCAGGGCAAAAATATTATAATATGTCATGATAGGAATAAATACAAAATGTGTGTCCGACTGGTGATTATCAAACTCATTTCAAACGGGTGTCTAACCTGCAATGCAGAGTTTTCCGCACACATCAGCGCCTGATGGTAATTGACTGGATTGTTTGTCTCTTCTTTTCCCAACTTCTAAAAGCCGACATGGCAATGTGCTGCTCAGATTAATTAATGCAAAGTGATCGTACAATGTGATTGATCAATCACTCACCTGCTGAGCTGGATCAGACCACTCCTGACGATTAACAAGCCTAATATATTTCACAAAAATGTAATAATTTCTCCTGACATTAGTGGAAGCCCTCTATATTACAGGCAAGGCGGGATGCCTTCTCTATAAAATTCTGTGGGAAATCCTACAACCCTTGCTCATGCTTTCCAAAAAGCCTTGATGGCTTTGAGGTTCCTGCAACTTTAGACTCTTGGCAAACGTTCACACCTGTCCTGCTGGCAGGACACCTGTCCTGTAACATATTAAGCAAGTTCTCCATAATCTGTTTACATACACACATTTCTGTTGCATGCACCTGTACTGATACAAGTAGAAAATGGAGGGCACCTCTGTATACCAGAGATCCTGAGTGCTGTTTCAGAGTCACATTAGGTCCAACCATAGACTATATATAAGAAGTGGACGAAGTCATCGTGACGTCACCCATTGGTTTGTGGACTACCGTTTTCAAGCCTCGAGTTTGGCTGATAGGGCACCGCCATGTTGATTTTTTGCAACCAGCGTCACCGGACGTGACCATATTTGGACAAGAAGGTGGCCCCAGCGGCCGTCTGTGGAGCTAGCTAGCTTGCTTAGCTAGGTGCATCTGTAATTCACGTTAACTGTCATTTTAACAGGGCTGACAACTTTGTCTAGCGAACAACAGTCTTTAAACTAAATGTACTCACCAGAGAAAGTGAACATCCAACTCCTAATAAGCTTTTCAACGGCGCTGGTTAACTTTACACAGTGCCGTGGGTACGAGTCACTCTAGCCTGATTGACAGGTCGCCATGGTAACGATTTCTCAATCATAAACAAACCGGCCCTGAAGCATACTCTGCTTTATGGTCTATTTTCCTCTAAATGGGACCATAATTTACTAAATGAACATCATGCTGTATTGAAGAAGACATGAAACTAGCGATTGAGACCATAAACCCATTAGGAAAGTGTTTACTGAGGTAATTATTCAGGTGAGAAGTAGGGTCATTTTACCATTATTTCTATTGGAACTGGACTTCTTTTTGCAACCAGAAGAGTCGCCCCGTGCTGGCCGTTCAATAGAATGACTTCCGCATTGGATTCACGTCTCAGACCGGAAGCTTCCCGCTTGGGTCCAACACTGAAGCCCATCATGAACTGAATACTTGTCCAGTATAACATAGTAGCCATGTCTAGTTGCTCACAGAGTGCTTGAGTCTAAAATACAAATTATTTTAAGGTTTCTAAGAGGTAAGTAAAGCGAGACTTGTAAAATCAGCTAATACCACTACTTGGCTGTCTGATGTGACATGATGGGTTTTCAGTATTCAGTGGTAAAGAGCACTATACAAAATGCCTGAGAATGGAGCCATGTGTGTGAGTTTCAAGGCGATGTACTGAAGTGAATTTCAAAGCTGCAACCATCTCAGTGTTCAGAGCGACCTTGCTACTGATGTGTCTCTGAGGTCCTACTGCTCTGGGTAATTCATATTGATTGCTCATTGTGTGACAGCAGCCCACTCTGTTACAGTCCCCCTCACATTCAAACCCAGTTATAAGGGGCCAGTTGTCGCTGTTGCCAGGCTAGTGATGCCCTGGCCTCCCTGGGTGGGCATACTGTGTACCCCTGGTGCCCTCTCTACCCTCTTTATCCTCTGCCCCCTCCCACCCCACACCTAAACTCCCCACTCCGTCACACTGCTCGCCAAGGACAGAGGTCTCTTTCCACGTTGCCATGGAGATGCCGCACGGGAGAAATGTAAAGAGAGGGAGGGAGGGGAAGTGCAGGGGGAGAGCGTGTGCAGCCAAGTGTGCTTGAGCCGGCATGTCTGAAAACGAGTCAAGGGAGGGAGAGAGGGAGAATGAGAGAAAGGAAGAGAGGGGGGAGGGAAAGGGGGGGGGTGCATTTGTGCAGACACCACTCCCCATGGGGCCTTGTGTGATTGTGTAAAAGGTGTGCATGCAAGACACTGTGGGAAAGAAAGACTGTCAATGTGTGAATTTGTGAATATGGGTGAGCGCAAGAAGAGAGAACAAGGAAAAGGATTTTACATGAGATTGTTTCTCTATATGGCATTTAAGCGCGAGCAATCAGAGGCTGGGTACAGCTGGGGTCACAGCCTAGGACTACAAGCACCCCCACCCACGCGCGCACACACACTCACATGGGTACCTTTTCTCTGGGGGTGATGGTTTCACCTCAAAGCTTTGTCTTAATCTACCAATACAAACAGCTGTATGTTGCTTCAATGTCATATTCATGGCCATAAAGGTAAAAAGCAGGATGTCAGTACATGTCATATAACTTTACTACAGTGCCACCAGAGGATGGAAATGGAAACATGTAGGTTTTATGGTGGTGTATCAAAAACAGTCCAAGGTTTACGCTACGGTGCTACAGGGAAAAAGAAGAAGAGAGAGAGTGTGTGTGTGTGTGTGTGTGTGTGTGTGTGTGTGTGTGTGTGTGTGTGTGTGTGTGTGTGTGTGTGTGTGTGTGTGTGTGTGTGTGTGTGTGTCTTGAAGGAACATACCTGACAATTTGAACAGTAGTTCGGAGGCCATTTTGACCGATATGTCCTGGGAGAAGAGGTCTTTCTGGGGGCGGGCCAACGTCTCGGGTAGGTTACTCAGTGGCTCGCTCTTCTCACTCGCCCCTAAAGTGCTGAAGGCCAGCAGGTGAGAGGCAGGTGGGGTGAGTTCTGCAGGGGGCGGGTCCACCTCCATGGGCTCTGCCTTTACTTTCACCTTCTGGTACTGGGCATCTTTGTTGTTCTCTGCAGCAGAAGATTGAACAAGAGGACAATAACTGGTTAGACTCTGACTGAAGGGATTCACCTCTCACCTCTTATGTAACACGGGTTAAGATTTTGTTTTAATGAGAGAAGTAGGTTACTGTGACCATTTTATGGATATACTCTCACTAACCAGAAAAATAGAAACTTGTGTATATGCATGTATGTGTATATACACAGTATATAACATGTATGTGCATTCAAAGTCTTTTGTAATTTATTTGTAACTTAAAATCAGTTTACAGAGACATAATGGACTGCCGTGAAATGTGTAAGGATCCATACTCTCTTTCACATTACTTTCAATGACTGCAGAAGAGTTTGAACACAAATGATTACACTGTACCTGCATATCTAATAAAGGCTTAATTTGATTTGTTTTCAGATTACACATCAGATGTGTTTATTGTCTTATTCACACAGCAAAACAAAACAATACAAAAACTAAATAAAACACGTTTCACCCGAATGCTACGTAAATCAAGCATCCGGCATACATGTTTAAAGATGCTGTATGAAGGGAATTGAAGCTCAAGTAGGGAAATCCAGTGAGCATGAGGAAACATGAGCATTGCCGTTAAAGCCGAGCTGAGCTGGTTAGCATCTTGCATCGTGTAATTATTAGGGCAGGAGGGCACCGGGAGGTCATACTCTCTCTTAAGGGGAGGGTTCCAGCAGCTCATTTAGGTTCACCGTAGAAAACAGGAAAGACACTAAAAACACTTTAAGTGTTAACTAAGAAACAATGAATCTATGTTTATAATAACTACAGGTATTGGATATACGAGGCCCGTGATTGAAGGCAGGCGATACAACAGCCCAAACGGGTGAAAACAGCTGTTGACTCATTTCTCATACACAAGTTCAAAAGGTGAGGCGAAGAAGGCAGGCTAAAAATAGTCACGAATCTGTTAGGAATGTCCCGAGCCGATTTGCAGAATCAAACACTGACTCTCCCCTCTCTACGGATATTAATCAAAACACTACAGGCTGCCATAAAAAAATATTGAAAACTATTAAAACTTTCAGGCTATATTTTCTTAATGCACAGCTATTCTGTTGTCAGGAATTGGTTCTCTAATGGCCTCTATCGCTAAATTTACTAGATTAAATATAGGCCTGCTTTAGGCTACAGTAAGTATGCAATGTGCAGCTATATCGTGAATGAATAAAATGTAGAAAGAAATTGCACTGGTACATCCCTTAGCATCTGTATATCCAAGGTATCTCATCTTTTGACTGTGGTGATGGCAGGAGGCGGCGTCTCAGTGTGGTGACAAGCAGGAGCAAGACAAAGCCCTGGGGTTGATACAGTGCTGCTGACACGGCGACTCAGCACGATTATGGGATATATGAATTTGGCAGGGCATCGGGAGCAGTGGGAGGGGCTGGGGGAGGTTAGAAGAGCTGGAGAAAGAGTGGGGAGGGAGGGACAGACAAAACAGTAACCCTGTGCTAACCCCGTCACCCCTCCCCTCACATTCTCCACTCCTCTGCTGAAGGAAGCCAGTGCGAGACACCAAGACTGGATCTACAGTACAATTTGCGCACGTGCAAGAGTATGTACTGAATCTGTGTGTATATATACTACTGTGTTTATGTGGATGAATTAAAGTGTGAACTCCCCCTTGCCTCCTCCTCAAGGTCCAGGTGTCTGGTTTAGTGGTACTAGCCAGCATGTGGGGGACACTGACAACCATCAGCCTCACTAATCCCTTAATCAGGTGGCCAGAGTTGGCCAAGAGTAACCTAGGAGAGAGGCTGATAGAGGGGCAAAGCAGAGGAGGGGAGAGAGGGGAGAGAGGGGAGAGACGGGAGGGCGGGGGGGTAGGGGGCACTGCTCTTTAAGGGTCAACCAAGGGACACGCGAGCCTCCATCATTGGATCACCACCCTAAAGACAGAAGCTGAGTGGACTGTCGTGCTGCAAAAACACGCACACAGTTGTACACAAAAACACATCCACATACGAAGGACGCTATATGTGCTTGAGCTCCCAGCGCCTGGACAAAGATGCTTACAAACCCAAAGAGCCATTACAGAGAAATCACATGACACGGAGAGAGAAAAATGTGTGATCACAAACATGCCGACGCCACGCTGAAAGCATCACATCTTGGTAGGCCAGATAAGAAGTCTACCTGTCGCAAAATAACAAAATAAAAATATGGCCCTACTCCCACGATGATAATAGCTGTGGCTTTTTGGCCAGGGTCTTGACCTTATGTTCTGAAGCCATAAAAAGAACCCCTCAGTCTGCCTGTATCCAGCTTGTGTGCGTCTGTAAGTGAGCGAGTGTGCGCATGTGTGTTTGTGTGCCCTGTGTGTCTATGAGTGTATGTCATCCCCTCTGGTGCAGAAGCCTCCTCTGTGATACACCAGCTGCCATTAGAGAACAGAAACAGGTCTAGAAGAGTGTGCGCGTGCGTGTCTACAAAAGTGCCTGTGTCCTTTCTCAATAAATATTAGATTCTGATGCTCAAATTTGTGTGCCAGTTTAACTTAACAAATATAAATAAAAGCGAAGAGGACGTTGACAGAGGAAGCTAAAAAGTGCAAAAAAGTGTGACCAAGCAAGACGGACGTTGGCGAGAGCTTCCTGAAATAAAAGGCTGAAATACAGACGCTGAGTTGGCATTCTCTCTCTTGGACTAGTACGCAATATTGCTATGTCTTGTGTTGTGGCACTTGCTTCATGTAGATGTAGCAGATAAAAGTAATGTAATGTAAATGGAGGTGAATTATACTTTGTAACGGTAAATCACGTGTCCACCAAACCTTACATAATGTTGCTTTAACCAAGTAAAAGGCTGCAAAGTTTTCTTCATCTCCATTTGGTTTGTAACGACACCCATGTTGCACAGTTTTACAATGTGTTTGAATGTGGCTAAGTTTCTATAAATGCACTATACATACCCTTGTTCCCCTTGACGCAGCGCTACTCAAGTTTTGAGTCACAGTGAAAGTGACTGGGGTTTGTGCGATGTTCTGTTTTTAGTGATCAACTTTGACCTCAGGTGTCTATTTGAATCTGCGTGGACATGACAGCCTGTTTCGTTGAGAATATATACACTAGGAAGGTACAGACCCAGGGTAGATTTGTAACTGCACTTAAGACAAAAAAAGTCACATACTATTAGTGACTTAATGCATGCAAAGTCAAAATTTATTGCACCACTGTGATGCATCGACAGCTTTGGAACAAAAACCTGGACAGACAGACAGTGAGAGAGACAGAGGGAGAGGCAAGGAGGAAGGGTAAAGACGGGGGTGGGGGTGGGGGGGGGATTGTCAAGCAGTGCCAGGAAAAGAACACCCGAGGGTAAGAGAGTAAAAAAGAAAGCAGGATGAGAGAGAAGAGCTGAGGAAAGACAGAAGGATGAGGAATGGCTAGAACCTAAATGACAACCTCTCCACCTCTCCTCCCTCCCGTTATCCTAGTCTACCCTTCTCCCTGCTCTGTTATTCCACATCTCTCTAACCCTGCCCCCCATCCCTCTCTCCCTCTCAATCTCTCTATTCTCCTGCTCTCTAGCCGACCTGCTCAGACAGGGGTGAAGAGTTCAGGCGCTTCAAAGGCTGCAGTGTGGAGACTGCATGTCATGTGGGAGCCACAGCAGCCTTGCCTGCAGACTTCACAGACAGCTGCTGCTACAATTGATCCTCGACCAGCTAGCTCTCAGTAGTTCAGCCTTCCAATGGTCGCAAACTGCAGCTTCGTCTGACTCTGGAGCAGCATGCTTGATAAACAGCCCATCAGGAACCAGTCATGGCCCTTATAAAGTGGTCCTAAACAAAAACATCTGGCACAAGCCAGAGCCAATCGATGGCTAGTAAAGCTTTATCATATGAGGTCAAAACAAGAGATTACAACTGATCGCCTCAGTCATTCTAGAAATCACTTCCGCATATAAAACTACCTACCCAGGAAACACATATAGCAAGGAGCAAAAGGAATCATTTCTGTAAATATAACTATAGGCAGTGACAGGAAGCCAGTGAGACAGAAAGATATGGAGGTAGGGAGGGTGGGAGTAAGAGAGGTCAGCGAGCGGCCACACTGAGGGGGCATGATGAGGACACTGTCAGAGCAGTGTAGAGCTTAACAAAGTAAGTGAGTGTACAGTAATACCAGTGTTGTGAATTAGAAAAGTGAACTGCTTACCCAGTCTGCTGTCATAAGCTATATTGAGAAAATAGTGACTCATTTTGTGAGGATAAAGATAGTGATAGAAGGGTAAAGGCTATATATTTATTATATATAAATATATTAATATAATAATATAAATATAAATATATTTATATATAATAGTGCTCCCTTTGTGGTTCATTCCTCATTTTCTCATTGAAGCCGAAGAAATAGAGGCTTTCCATGTTATTTAAACTATTTCTGTCATTTTACTTTAAGATTAAATCATTTTCTCTGACACAGTTGCTGACCAGTGCAACCAGCACGATGATATGTTTTCCTAACCTTTGTGCTTTATGGTCCATGGTGCAAAGGCGGCAGGAGTATTACAATGACATGTAAGCTCCATGCAAACAAGGTAGTGTAAGGCAAGACGTTGTTTTGGTGAAAATTGCCTGTTTTAATATTTTATATATATATATATAGAAAAGTTGTAAAAAGGACCACGTTTCTTTTCAGTGGACTATCTCTGATTTGAAAATTTGGTCATTCTATTATCAACTACAATGGACAAGCGTGGGGTGCACATATGCAGCAATTACATAGTAATGCAAATAAACACATTGTACAACCAGTAGACACGTAAAGAAAAAAGTTGAATGCATTTAATAAGCCTGTCTGCATGGGTCATCCTAAACTGCTTTAATGCTTTAGGAAAGCCTTCCACTTCGGTTGACTAAATCAGCTACCTGATGGCAGCAGCAGATGTACAGTATGTTTTATCTGTATCAAGTGCCATGCCAAAGAGCAGAGCCTACTCCACTGTGGTTACCTTGAGGAAATTGTGCACAACCAACCACGGTGCTGCAAAAAAACAAACGGAAGAAAAACGCACACAAACCTCTGTGCACCTGAACTCAGAATGGTCTGTTACAGCAATGATGGTATTCTGCCACTTTATCCGTTGTATTTTAATTAATGCATTTTAATAGTAAATGAAGTACAGCAGAATTAAAACGGTGAATGTTTGAGTGAAATTTAAAAGTATTAAGTTTGGAGTCTTTTTAGGAGAAAAAAAGCACCACAACACTCTGGAGATTCATGTTACTGTCAGACTATCCGGTTGACAGTGACAGTTTCCACAAAGTAGGAAGACAACATGTGGTGTGTCAGTCAGTTGTAGCTACGACAGTAGAGGCAATCATGTAAAGTCTTTTAAGGAGAAGCCAGGTGGATTTGGCATCCTTTGATGATAAACAGCGTTAATTATCACTCAATCAATCAGCTTTGGCCGCTGCTACAAGAACTGCCAATGCTTCTGGAAATCAGCACCCACTTTCAGGCTTCTTGCTGCATTCAGCTTATTGCTCTGAAGCGCAGAAAAAAAATCAAAACAATACTGTTTCTTATAAATCCACAGGTATCAACTATCACTAGAGTTGGTAGACCAAAGCAGGGATAAACACCAGTTAATATAAAACCTACATTTGAATGGTAATCATAAAAGGGCTCAGACTGAATCTCCAGGTTTCTTTGAACCTGCTGGATGCACAAGTTGTTTTCTATAAAAACAAAAAGAACCTCATAAGCTGAAACCGTTGCTGTCAGTTTGGTTCGATGTCTTTCTGCACCTCACTGGTCGAAATAGCTTAATGCAACTTTTATTAGTAAGGTAACAAGCACTGTAAGGCAAGGCAATTTTATTTGTATAGCACATTTCATACACCAGGGCAAAATGTGCTTTACAGGGTACAAAAGGTAAAAGATTTACTGTAGAGGGGAGAGCGCCTGTAAAATGTTCTCAGAGATGGAAGGCTTGTTCCTAAGGAATGAGTTAAGCAAGTACAGTAAGTGTGATTTCACACCTATAGTGAGGGTGGCTGGATGGTGAGTGGGTGGCACGGCTGTTACCCACACGATGCCAATCTGCCAGGGCACCACCTAGGGCCCCCTACACCCCCTCCCCCTCCCTTCCTGTGACGCCATGTTCCCCCTGCCCTGCAACACCAGTGCCCATCTGCTAGGACACGTTAGCCGCTGGCGCCAGGGACTATTTAGCCCGGCGTAATTAGCCCCCAGACACCAGCAGCTTGGTTTTAAACAGATGTGGGGGAGGTAGCGCTAGAAAGGCAACTCAACACGACCAACCAATGTTTGATAAGGGAGCAAGGTGGGGGGGAGGGGTAGAAAAGAAGAGGAAGTGACCTAGTTAAAGGGATGATGCAACTCATGTTACAGCACAATGGGCAGTAATGATGACAACCCCACTTGCTCTGACTGTCCAATGCCATGGTCGATGAAGGATGAGCAGCAGAAATCTAATTAGGCTGTGTCCATTTGCTGTACGACAAGCAACTAAGAAAATAAGCACTTCTTAACAAATAGAAAAGTTTGAAAAAGCCTAAACTCCCCAATGTGATGTCCCTATTTAAGTATCCTCACTGGGTTATTGTGTTTCGTGGCTGACCTTTAACTGGGGACAGAGAGAGGTTACAGTGTAGATGCCCTTGAACCTCATGACCGTAATCACACGTGACTGTAACGGCATTGACCTTTCCCCGGTTCTCTCCTTTCCTCCTCGCCATCGTTTTTCTCCTTCCCTTCCCCCCAGGGTCATTTGAGGGTCCAGACTCTTGTCAAGGCTGTCACTCTAGACAGCCCTCTCCATCTACCGCCCCCGCTGTTGCCATGGCAATGGACGGCACTGCGCTCCGAGGACTGTGTGAGGGGGCAGCGGGAGCCAGCGAACGGATGAACGCTGCAGCATCTTTCCCTAACCTAGGTCAACCTTGCAGAGCTAGTATAAGTGATGGGAGGGGAAAACAGTGGCCATGCTACTTGAGGACCAAATAAAGTGGCAGGATAACATGAGTGCAGGAATTGGAAAAGGGGATGGGAGAAAGATGAGAGGTGACAGTGATGAAACAAAGAACATAGGTGGGGGCAGTACAGTAGAGGAATTATATACTGCCCACATCATTCTCTGAAGTTCTCTCTCTGATTTATTTCTACATTTCTCAGATTCAGATTTGTTTTTTCAGTTGTTTTAAAGTAGTAATCATGTCATCTTTGTCTTCCTCAAACAGTCACACAAAAGCACACACAGGGAAACGTGACCTGGGGGCAGGCAGTGGAGCAGCACACGTGTAGTACCACAGAGCTCCCAGCCAGCATGAGTCACTCTGAACACCAGTCAACCCAGGGAGAACAATGGCAACCGGTGTGTGAGGTGTCTATCAAGCACGCACACACACACACACACACACACACACACACACACACACACACACAGGATGAAGAGCTGCGAATGGAGCAACGCCCCACTGCGCCACCATCAGACTGCCATTTGCTTTGTGGTTTGTGGATGCATATTTGCACAAGTGTGTCACATTGTAAATTTTATGGATGCACAATTCTAGCATACTAATCATCCAAATGTTGAAACCAGTATGTATTTTTTTCTAAATGAATGGTAGTTTATGAGGCCTGCTAGGTTTTACATTACCTAAAATAAAAAAAATAAAATAAAAAAAAGCCAACTCAGAAAAATGCGTGCAGTATACATGTCTTGAAATTTATTGTTAAATCAAGAAAACATTTTTCTGTTTATCATATATCTAAGTAAGCCAGCTCTGTTGGATACATACTTCAGCAAATTTCATTCTTGACTGCCTGAGAGATGCACTCCAGCAGCCCACAGTGGACAAACACCTGTCCATAACACACTTGAACTGGACCTGGCATTCAGATGCGATTTTGGATGTAGGCTAAATTAAGCAGCGGCTTTAAACTGTATTTAGGAGTGACGCAAAGTGTATAGTAACTGAAAGCAGTACAGTAGCACCCACAGTGCGCTACAAAATAAATAACTAGGTTCGAGTACCTGCCTTAGGATTTGTTACCAAAATTCCTGCTGAGCTCAAACCAGAAGCTGCAAAGGCTAAATTATGCTGCACTGGATGATGTCAGAGTGGTCCATACAGGTTGAAACATGGTGCGTGTCAAATGGAACAAGTTCAATAGAGCGAGTAGACAGATCTTCTGACATTTGATGGCATTGTTTTGAAGAGGGACATCAGAAAAGAAGACTGCACAAAACAAAGCAGATCAGATGCAGTGCTTCTTGTTCACAAGAAGAATTATAAACCACAGATGCATGAAGGGGTACTGTTGAAAGAAAATGAAGGGTCAAGATAAGTTACCTGAATATCATCACTGAGGATACAAAGGCTTAGCAGCCACCATCTGGGGCAGAGGGCTCAGAGAAACAGACTATTTCACCACAGGTACACTTTGGTCACCTTTGAGAAGCCCCCAATTTCAGCTTGGTTAGGTGTGCCATGGTAGAAAACAACAGAACCCTTGACTGTCATAACCGTTGGCCCACAGCTAACCTCCTCCTGAGCTGCTATTGGCTGATCTGAAACTCAAACAGCCAGCCAGCACCACAGATATCAATAACACAAGTGCATGGCCTGTTCTGTCCTAGAAATAGATTTTTTTTTATGTATTCAAGTGTGTTCGAATGGATTGTTTAACACAAACTTATATGCATCCAATTTCAAGACCAAAGTTGTACTGTTCTGCTGAGATGAGTTGTGTGGACTGTTGCATAGGTCAATTTGAGAACAAAGCCGTTTTGAATTTCCCCCTTAGCACAAACATGCCTTCATACATACAGTACGTACACACCATACCTGAAAGCTTAATCAGCAGCTCAGAGGCCACCTTAACGTTGATATCCTGGCTCAGCAAGCTGTTCTTAGACATGGGGCTTCCTTCCCTCGGTTTCAATGGCCCCGGACGCTCTGCGGCTGCTGCAGCTCCCGCTGGCCCGTCCTGGCAGAAAGTCGCAGGGAAACTTGGCTGGACCTGGCTCTGGGACTGGGAGGAGGGTCTAGGGCTCAAGGCTTCCTCCGCTTTGGGCTCTTCCTTCAGGTGGAATGGAGACTTGAGTGTCTCCCTCTGGTTGGCCGCTGCAGCCAGAAAGAAAAGAAGTCGAAGGATTTTAGAAAAAGAATTTAAGGAGAGCAGGATAAACCATGACAAAAATACTGGTTGTGACCAAACGTGAGGTCTGCTGGGTATTTTGAAAGGTGTATGTTAAGTTTCACCCAGCAATAACAAGAGGCCATAGTGAGTGGCAAAAAGATCTCTACCACACATCCTTCCGCTTGTAATGAGTATCAGTCTTAAATGTACTGTAATGTCAAAACAAGGGTCAAGGAAAAAACAAAACAGTGACACCTGAACTTTTGTGTAATATGCAAAAAGGATGTAATCTCAGCATTCCCTGAACATGAATTTTTCTTATGAGTGAAAAATGGAACAACAAAGTGGTCAACAGTGAATTTTCACAGTCCTGTCACTGCAACAGACACCACTGTTGGCGTGCTGTGGGCCAACACAAAGGGTGCAACCTCATGACTGTCCTTCTCTCTTGGTCTTTAGGGCATCCACAATAAATTCCCAATTAATTTCCCTCCTCTTTTCTCCTTCACACTGAACCCTCCCCCTCCACATCCCATTAATGGCTATACACTTTATGCTCAGCTCTATTCTAAGTCTGGTTTCGTCATCCCTCCTCGGCCCCGGACATCGTCTCAATCCTTTTCAGACGTTAAGGACATGAAATAATTCCTGTACTTCTGCAGAGCACGATAGCAATCAGCTGAAGTCTTATCTGCTATCTCTGCAGTGTGTAGCCTAGGTTGTTGAATGAACTGCCACATGGATCCCTCTGCTCTAAAGTCATCTTCAAGAGAAACTGGGCCACATCTAATCCGCCTAAGATGAATAATTAATAATTAGACATGGAGCAACTTCCGATAGCCGCCAAGAAAAGAACAGCGGGGCAAGCGCCTCTCTTTGTGTCTCTCAGCACGTTCCGCTACACTCTGTACTTAAATAAGGTTTACACAGGCTATGGCTTACAACATTGTTGACATTTAAAATGGCTATAAAACACTGAGGGAAGTTGTAGAAATGTGTTTTAAATACATTGTAGTTGTCTGAGCAACGTTACTTGATATCTTCGTTTTTTTCAGTGCAACTATGGGAACCATGAGGAAGGTTAAAGGATACTATTGTCCACTATTGGAACCTGATTTACTACGGGTGAACCATGCCATTTTCCAGAACCAATTACTATCAAGTACTTCATTAAGTGGACTGGCTGTACAGATCTGGATATGTGTAACAGTTACATGAATGCAAATAAAACTCTTAGAGCCTTTTACTGTGTTTGGCGCAACATATATATGGAAGTATATATAAGGAAGTGACAAAGCATAGTTTATTAGAGCAAGTAAAAAGCCTGTAAGATGTGTGTGTGGAACCTCATGTTTTCTGCAATGTTGAAGTGTTTTTGTTTACCACAAGTAAAGATCAATTAGCCAGTATGGATGCAACGGTATCTGCAACTGTGGTGTTGTGATTGAGAGTCAAGAAGCAGAGCCTTGTTGCTATAGCGAAGTTTAAACGGCAGGCCATCATATATGCTGATGATAACCAAATGAGCAACAGAGGTTGCTTTCTATATTTTTCTAATTGTCTTTGTTATGTCCCCTCACATCAGAAATAAGTTTGTAATATGACGCCATTGTAAAAGGAATTGTCATGGATTTTACAAATAGCAAAATGTTTTCCAATGATGTTTGACTGTGGCTGAGTAGGGTACCAACAAACACATCTTATCATCTTGATGTTGATCTTATCATCTTCCCAACCCTTGACCCATCAACAGCTTTCAAACAATCTGCACACCACTATGTCTCACACACACACACACACACACGCGGCATGGATATAAGAGAGGCTATCACTCTTGGGCAGACTGCTGTCCAGTCTCCTCTGGCCCCAGCGGCGATCTGCTCTGCTCCTCACCCTACCGTCTCACCTAACATCTCTAACCGCCACGGGCCTGCCGCCCCCTGCCCGCATCATCAATCTGTGCCGGCTCTAGCCCCTCTGATTAATGATGATCTATGCCGGAGGGATAGAGGGCTCAGGGACAGGATACGGGGCAGGAAAAGGGGACAGGTGCTGGTGTTTTGACCACCCATGTGATGCCACAGTGCCACACCATGGCCGGCCGGGGCTACAGTTCAAGAGGGGCAGAAGGAAGAGGTTGAGTGGTGGGGGAGGAGGGCGGACAGTGACCTTCAAGTTCAGGGGCAGTGGCGCAGGGTCGCACACGCCACCAGCTGGAAATGTCACACTGTCAGATGTCAGCGGGCAGGCTAAGTATAACCTGGTCAGCACCTGGAAGGACGTCCTCTAATTAGAAGCGTGTTGGGCCATGTCGGATCAGACAGGGACAGCACACTTGGTCACCGCCTTACAAACACACTTACAATTACACTATCCCCTTTACCCACACAGACGTACACTTATCTATATCTATAGGAGTTTGTGTTGTCACATGCAACATGCGCGTTATAATCATGTTGCACTCAAACCATAACAAAATGCCGGGGCTGCACACACGCCTCCGACAAATACAGACTCAACACAAACGTAGATTCTGAAATTCTTCTCCTCCACGGCCTTACCAGAACAAAAACAACCCCAGGACATGCACTCACACCAAGTCACACCACTCCAGTGACCTTTTGGATTGTCGCTATAAATAGAGTGCATTTCCACTAAGAATCTATGTTACAGAGCCCAATGAATTATTTAGTAGCCTAATCCAATGGGCAAGTTTTTTTTATTCCTCTAAGCTGATGGCTCAATGACAAAAAAATAGCCAGAGCACATTACAAACAGGAACAAATCAGCCTATAAGAAAAAGCTTACACTTTCCCCTTTTTGTCTGTCAAAATTTCACAATCACAACAGCATCCAGTCGCTGGCACATCATCTTGTGAAGTGAACACAGATTTGAGGAAGGAGATGGGCATCTCTGGGTGACTGGGCACTTCTTCCGTGAGCTTCCTGCCTGTGTGAGTACGTACCCAGGCCAATGTCAGCTCCCTGTGCATGATACCGTTAAGCTGGTTCTAGCTCCGGGTTGATGATGCTATCAGTTTGTCTCCATGTTATCACACCCCTCTGACACCTGCCACCAATGCTAGTTCCATCGCCGTTCCCTTTCCCTGTTACTCTCCCCCTCGCCACGCTTCTCTCTCTCGCCTCATCCGTCTCGCTGCCAGGCGCTTGTCCACTCCGCCTCACCTCTCGCTCCGTGGCCAGGGCTGCCGTCAAATAACTTCATTAGCTTTCCACCTCTGTCACGCCGGCCTGCTCCCCCTCTGACAATTGGCTGCTGTTTTCTCTCGGAGAAAAAAAAAAAAAGCACAGGGCTACGTGGGGCAGGTTGAGAACCCAACAATAGCTGACAGTGTGCTAGACACCGGACAGTGATACTGATGGCTGCAGTGGGGATGTATGGACCAGAGGTCACACACAAAAGGCCTGTCTGTGTCTGCTCATGCAGAGCTGGAAAGCATGGGACATGCAGATTAAATCAAGATGTTAACAAAACTAAAGACAAGACATTTCAAAATATTCTGTATCAACTAAGAGATGGCGCAACAAAGCCCAAGTATTTCTACACATGAACATAAAATAGGCGCACCTATAGTGATTTAAAATACACTAACAGAAAAATAATGCCTGAAACTAGGATATTGACATGATAATACAGGCGGGAAAAATCCAAGTTCTTTAAAAATCTATCTAAAGTACTATTTTCAACTACAATGTTAAAATGCTGTCACTTCGTTGAAGCACGGCATCGCATGCCTGATACTCTCCCAGGAAAAGATAAATAAGACAACTACAGAAGCATCATGACAGATGCAACACCTCCCACAACCCCCTGCATGCCAATTATTCACACCCAGCCAGGGTCAACCTCGTTGTGCCTGTGTCACCGCAGCAGGGGGGGTGGGGGGTGTTTGGAGGGTGTGCAGTGCCCACCGTCATTATTAACTCTGGGTCCACTGGGCACAGAGTAGGGGCTGTGCATTTCAAAGTGCCTCTGTGGCTTTCATCTCTGAATCAAAATGTGGATCACACTGGATAGCTAACGGTTGTGTCAGCGTGCAAGGATAAAAATCAAAGGGTATCAGTATAACACTCAATGGAAAGCAGGGCAGCCCCAAAAATGATATGCTTATTATGTCAGAGGTCAGGAAGAGTTCACTGGCTTTTTATGCCTGGGGAACTCGATGCAACTCCCTCTTTCTCCCTCACTTGCTGTCACTTTAGCTGTCTTCCCCCCCCCCCCCACTCCCCTCCCCTCCCCAACTCCCAGGCCTTGTGGGATTGAGACAGCAGTGTGAAAGCAGGAGGGATGAGTTGCTCGTGTACACATTCAATCTGGGTTGGCAGGGAGGTCAAAAGAAATGGAGTCTAGAGGTCCCAGGAGGAACTTCCTTACCTCTCCCTCCCCGGGTGCTCCGTGGCATGGGTAAGGCTCAGAAAGATCTGAGCCCAGTTCTTCTCAGTTTCATAACCCTTTATATTTAACTCCGCCCCCCAACAAAGGGAGAACTTCATGATCAAAGAAGCAGTATTCATTAAAACCCATCATCACGCATTCAAGTTCAACCTCCTCTCGTCCTGTCTTTTTATATCCTTCCTCATTCTCCTTGAATGATGCCCTGACTAAGATGTCCGCCACTTGACACTGGACTGACATTGCGAGGAGCCATCTTGGCTCCTCTGGGAGTTGCCGGGGCTTGATTGTGCAGTCTGAGAGTTAAGTGCAACTGGCACCCAGGGGGCACCCATGTGGAGCCGGGGCATGCGAGATCGAGGGGGAGTTAACTAAGCCGGCCCAGTCCCTGTGCATCCTGGCGGGGTCACAGGATGGCGCTGAGGGCGCTAATCATTTCAAATTATGGATTCCTTTTTAATTATGAATTATGCATAAATTTTTAATTAATCTAATGTTCCCAGGGTTTTTTCCTCCCATCCTTGCTCAAGATCTCAATCTAATTACACAGCATTAAGTGGAAGAGTGGCAGCCGTAGCCTCGACCCCGACGCTGAACCTCGGTCAACCTTTTTCCATCAATCTTGCCATCGTCTCCAAGCTCATCCTTTTTTTTTTAATATATTTTGCAACATGGTGAAATGCATCTAAACACGGTCTGCACCTAGTATACCTTAGAGCAGCATGTTTGTTAAGTTTGTTTAGTTTGTTGAAATAATGCTGTATCACTATGTTTCAAAGAACATTCCAAGTTACATGCAACTATACCTATGGCAAAAAAATACTGAGTTACATGATACATTTTAAGTCTCAAACTGTTTCATGAATAAGAAATATTGCTGCTTCCACTACTACAAGTCAAAGGTGTTGAGGTGCAGACAACCAAGTACAACAAAAGTGCAAGACTAGTAAACTGTTCCCTTTTTAAAGGCCTTTCACCAAAGTACGGTAGCTCTATTTAATGCAGGCTCCAAACTGTCTTCCACTTGTCATTTTCAGTTGATCTCATCAACAGCTTTAGAATAAGATTTGTTACCATTTTGTCAGTCATAATAATACCGCCACACAGACAGAGAATTGTTAGTGGGAGAAAGATGCCTAGGAGGATATAGATTTTTATAGATTTAGCTATAGGTGCCCTTGAGCAAATCATTTAGTCCCCAACTGCTTTAGTGGAGCTAATCAGTGGCCAATCAGTGACAGCAGAGGACTGAAGATGTTCTACTGGGAAAGTGTCATTTTAACTGTGTGCAAAAGAAGCAAAAAAATAAATAAACATGCTATCATACAGTATTCATCCTTGGATGGATAAATAATCTCTAAAATGGTAGAAGAATGTATCATCATTTGAGTATTAAAAAAAAAAGCATTACTCATCTTCAAGATTAGATATGAACATATTGTACATACTGCTCTGATTTAGGTCATGCACAGTGGTACTTCAGTTGCTTTTTATGTCCATGTTCTACTCTGCTGCTACCACCATGATGGTACACACAATGATGCACTGTTCCTGTATGAGGTGCACTTTATTTGATTGAATACCAAAAAATAAATAAAAATAAAAATCATCCCTGTTGGCCATTTAGCATAGCAATGTTTTAAGGTATGAAGTCACTGCAGTTTATTTCAAAAAAACAAAAAGTCAGAAAAAACAGTCAATATCAGATTCCAAGCATACCACGAAGGAGTAAATAGATGGAGAATGTTCTGTTATTATGCTGAGAATGTCTTCTCTCTTTTGCTTATTCCAACACACCTTCATCGTACACAGAGGTGGCACCACAGAAGGTAGGGGCTAATAAATCAGTTAGATGTGCCGAGCTTAACAGTAACCACCATTTGTACATGGATTGAGCCTCGATCATTGAGATGTGTCCTCTTTTGAATGTAGATTTGCAAAATCAGATCTCAGAGGTGACATCTTTCCTGTGTTTATGCATCAGCGCCGCAGGTTTTTGTGGGATATTATTGGCATATTTCAAGCCTTTGTATCTGTCACTGTCTAATATGGTTTTCAATAGCAATATACAGTACACATACAATGTGTGTACTAGCAAGACAATGGTGTGCTTAAACTCCAATCAAATACATCTTTTGTTATGTAGGTGCCACTAGTTACTGCAAGCAGTGGATAATCAGAGTGCTGAGTGCACTTGATCAAACTTACACAAATAAAAAGTCAACTTTACTGTGTCTGTTCAAAGTTTCACTGCTTGTTAAACAGCTGTGTATTAAGAAACTCATCTATTTACTATATATAAAATATTGTTTTAAAGGCTACTACTAGGCACAAAGACAATAACCCAAATCTATTCAGTCAAATATACAGTATTTTGTCTTCCTCAAATCAGTGTCCTGAGGGCAAGTTTTGAATTCTTTGGGTGTTGTCCTAACCAGTTTAAAAGGCATGCAGTACTTGTGAAAAGGCCATGGCCTACTTTCCTACCATACTCATGGGAAAGACACAGAAACCAAGGTTGTGAATAACCCCGTGTACAAGTGAAGGCATGCCTGATATCCTCAATATGCACAATAATAGTCTGAAAAACCACAGCTCAAACATGTGTGTCTGAATATACCTGTGCGACCCAAGCAGCGGATTTGACACATATTGTGTAAACTTAATTCCCCCCCCCCCCCCCATGTTGTTGTCCATCCAACGTCTAAACACATAAATGTATTTGCCACTGTCAAAAGCGAAAACTGTCTATTCACTAAAGGTTGAACTATCTCCCAGACATTTTAGGCTCCTATTGTTTTAAATTCCTTTAAAAACAGCTCAGAGAGACATACTGCGGCCTTGACCTGAAACGATAAACATAAAACTGTTTACACTTCTTACGAATGTTATTTCTGGTGACAGTGAGGAATCAAAACAAAGCTTAAGGCAAAGGGGAGACAACACATCTAGCTGGAGATCAGAATGGATGTCTTCACGTTCAAGTCTGGAAGACGTGAAATACTTTTGATAAAAGTGGAACTGCAGTGACTGGAGTTATAAAGTCAAGCTGAGAAAACAGTACAATAAACAGAACAATTATGGATTATAGGAGTCAAGCTGGTAGTGTGTCTGTGCAAGCTGTTTTTCCATGTATTTCCTTAAAACCATATTTCTTGATGGAATCTGTCTTGCATATGGACAGTAGTAACTTTTAACTTTGTGCTTATTATAGACAATAAGGAAAGCTAAACTTTACACTGGGTTTGTCTATGGGCTCTTTAGGGCTTGGGCGATTCATCAAGGTAATCAATTGCGAAAATACTTTAATTTGCATAACGTGGTTGGCGCTAGGTCTGGGGCGATTCGTCGACGTAATCGATTACGTAAATACGTCGACTTGTCGCTGCACCCGGTGTGGGATTATCCCGGATAAGCTCCAGCTACAAGACCGCACCTTCGACCGTCTAAAGTTTGGAGTATTTCAGACAGACACTCAGCAACGTGCTGCTCCGTGAGGTCTGTGAAGTGGAAACAGCTTCACTGCAGCACAGCTGCTGTCCACAAATACGTGAAGCTGCACATACGAAACAAAAGTATCCCGCAGCACTTTGTCTAGACGGCAGCACCACAAATCGTGTTTACTTTCTGTCGCCACACAAGCACGGCACATTATCAGCACTAGGACACGTAGTATTTCTTCATTGCCTTCATGTTAAAAGTAATTTCTGCCCCGCTGCTGTCATGGTAACGTAACGTTACGTTACAAGATAACAAGCTGCAGCTAAAACACCTCCCCTACGACCATCTAAAGTTTGGGAGTATTTTAGACAGAGACCCAACAACATGGTGCTCTGTAAGCTCTGCAAACTGGAAATGGCTTATAACAGCAGCACAATTGCTGTGCAACAGCATGATATATTAGGATTATCAACACGGGCACCGTGTTTACTTTTCTGTTTACTGTAACGGCCACATATGAGTGAGAAAATGGCTTTAAACTAACGTTACAGACTATTCTTACAGACTTATCGTTTCACTTATTTTCTTTGCACCACAGTAGTGCAAAAATATATTTGCTAGTGATTATCTTACTGTATATTACTCCAGTGATAACATAAATCCATGCCAGAACCATCTGAAATTTGAAGTCAAGTACTTCAGTAAAAATACTGATTCTCTCGTTCAGGGAAAGGGTCAATGTACGGTGTTTAAATTAATCTGTGTCACAGCAAACCTTTCGAATTTGAGGTCCAATATTTTTCTGATCCAGCATCTGACAAATAAGGTCTGTTTTTTTTATTATTATTATTATTATTATTATTATTATTATTATTATTATAACAGCAGCTATGGGAAAATTTGACGTTTTGGCTATTTATTCGGGAAATCGCAGCCCTGAAGCTCTTACAGGTGACATAATACAAAGGCTCCCAAGTTAGCAAAGAGAGCCGAATCACGTAGTCAATCAGGCGGTCGACAGAAAAGAAACTGCGAACTATTTCAGGGCTGCAATTAACCATTATTTTCATTGTTGACTAATCTGTAGATTATTGTCTTGATTAATTGATTAGTTGTTTGGTCTATAAAATATTAGAAAAATTAGTGTTGACATCCTCAAAAGTTTTGACATCCTCAAAAGTTTTGTTTTGTCCACAACCCAAAGATATTCAGAATGTCATAGAGGAGAACGATTAATCGATTATCAAAATAGTTGGTGATTAATTTAATAGTTGTCAACTAATCCATTCATTGATTCATCTGTATAGCTCTAAAATATTTCAATAATCAATTAATCATTTAAGCAATTTTTACAGCATGGAAAAAAATACTGACTGTGAAATAACACAAGATAAAACTTTATTCTAGAAGGAAATTTGTGAATGTTAATATTTACTGGTCTTCTTTGATACCAAACTGAATATCTTGAATTCATGAAAGCTGGTCAAACAAAACGAAACATTTTCAGACGTCGTCATGGGCTCTGCAAACTTGTGATGGGCACTTCTTTGCTGTTTGCTGACGAAGATTAACTGATAATGAAAATAATCGTTGGTTGCAGCCCTAGAGTGAATTACATTTTCATTGTATAAGAAAAACGATACTAACCTGAAAGCTTCATAAGCAGGTCAGTGGCTGTCTTGGTACTGATGTCGGGGCTGAATAGGGAGGCTGTGGTTGAACCACTAGGACTGGATCTGACCCCGATTCCTACCCCGACTCCAGGTAGATCCAGGGAGTTAGCACTGCTGATGGGACGGTCCCTGCACATGCTGAAGGGGGAAAGCACAGACAAATCTCTCTCCTGCGGCTCCTCCTTGATGTGGACGTGATTGGAGGAAGCATCGACCGGAGGGGACGTCTGCTGCCGAGTTTCTGAGTGCAGCGGGGACACCTCCGTCCCTCTCAGGTCTGCGGAGCCGCTGTCACCCATCAGGGAACCCTCGCCCTCCGTGTCTGTCGTGAGCTCCTCTTTCACCTTCATGTCTGTGCGAGGGAAGTGCTGGTGGCAGCGCATGTGAAGCTTCAGGCTGAAGTGACGGGAGGAGGTGAAGGGGCAAAGTTCGCACTGAAACGTCTCACCCCGGTCCTGGTGCTGATGTACCTGGAAAAGGAGGACAGGTTTCAAATGACTACAGGTTCTTTGCTTCATTTAAGTTAAATGCATCAAAAAACATGCAGTAACTATGCCGTGTAGAAGATATACTACAAATTTAACTAAAGCATGCAAATCCTTTAATGTTAACAATTATATTCAAACAGCTATAATATACACTAATTAAAGATGATGTTGGTGAGGGCGATGAAGGGAGCAGGGTCACAAGATGAAGATCCTTGTCATCTCACCTTCATGTGGGACTTAAGATTGTCTTTGCGAGCACAGCGGAAGGGACACAAGGGACACTGGTGGCTTTTCAAGCCTGTGTGGATGACCATGTGTCTCTTCCAGTAGCTCTTGCGTTTGATGACCAGTCCACACACAGGACACTGGAATGGTTTGCCGCCATCCTCAGGAGAGCCTTGAGGACACCAAAAGACAGTGTTACCATTTACAAAGAACATTCAGAGTTTTTAAAAAGCCAGTCATCAGTTTCTTGGTGTGTGGAAGTATGTTGCTGATATGTTTTTTTTTAATGCCCTTCCAAATACAAACTACTGTTTTCACAGATCTAAAAGAGACTACTCCACACCTAATGGTGAAAACTATGAAGGGAAATGCCAGCTGGAAGCAATGGAACAATGGAAGTAAAAACTCAAGCATGTTTTAGTATCTCGATTATTGTTGTTGGCTTCATATCCGGCATTCATTACTGTTTAATTGGTCTTATTAGAAAGAGGCATGATTGCATTACAAATTCTACAAGGGCCTGTCAGGATGGCTTCATAAGTATTCCAGGGCCGTTCCTTGAAAAACATCTGGTAATCAGTGTTTGGTGAAATTACTGTGCTCAGCCATTCATTGACCTGAGGTGTAAAACCTCGAGACTGCCTATTTGCAACAATAAACCGCCATCTGCGGCCCAACCTCTCCAAGCACAGCAAAGATCACAATGCAAAAAAATGACTTCTGCTTATTCTGAGTTGAGCTGAGTGAAGCGGAAATAAATAAGGAGGAGAGGGTGTGTGTGTGTGTGTGTGTGTGTGTGAGAGTTTAGTACCTTCATCTTAGTGCCCAACATGTGTGTTCCCTATGTAATCACAACCATGTTTTAGAGAAAGGGAGTAAGCTTTCATTATATATTCAAACTGCAGAACATATCAGTGCAATACAGTTTTATAGTGGTACTGGCAAGGGACGACAATAAAACAAGACACGACAGTCAATAATCAAGGTCACATTTTTCAGTCTGGCGACCAAACAACTACCTGCATTTTTTACAGCGCTGCTCGACCTTGACGGCTCGCGGGTTAGAGCAGACCCCCTTTTTAGCATGCAGATCACAGAATATTACATCGACTGCCTCATCCGTCTGAAGTCAATTTGATCCAGCCATTTTAGATTTGGCGGGGTTGCGACACAATCCCTCAAAAGTGCCCATCCATCTCCCTGAAAACATTCTGTTCTCCCTAAAGGCTACTTAGTAAGAGCCTGCACTTTGAAGCTTTCCCTCTCCCTGTCCAAGAGTGAGATCTTTGTGTGCACCCTTGTTTGGGTTATGTGTCTACATCTGAGTACATGCTTACAGAATATACTGCACGGCCATTTGTGAGTAACTGAGAGAGAGAGCATAAGAGGGAGAGAGAAAGAGAGAGTATGTGTGCACGCATCTGTATCGAGTCAGTGGAAAGTATGATGTGTTTGGCCTTAAGTCTGCTGTGCTGATCAGAGCAAAGGGCTCTGGTTAGTGGGGGTTGAAGCCAGGAGGAGGCTGCCGAGATGGATATGGACTCCAGGGCTCCCCACTGTGCAGAGCACACACTGACGGCCCCCTTTTGGCAGCACGCACATCCGAGCACAAACGAGCTGGTCTGGGAAGGCAGTGAGGTCTCAGTCGGAACCCCCCGTCGAGCCCACAGACCATTTCCCAGACTAGAAGGCCAGCCAGGGCTGTTTTCTCTCGGCTATGCGCTCTGCTCGGCTGACAGTTAAGCTGAGGCTACACTACTCGCTACTTCAGCGCCAGTGAGGTGAGAACAAAACCATTACAAAACTAGAGAAAACAGGTCATGGAAGTTCAGAATTGTGCTTTTTCTGATGACACTGGTGACAAGAAAATCTGCTACTCTCCCACACAATGACAGCAAAGACATTTTATCTTCTTAGAGTCACGCTTCCATTGCAGTATTACTTTTACTTTATCAGTACTAGCATTACTAATTTGAATTTCAGGACTTAAAGCAACATTATTTACTATTTAAAATTACAGTTTCAAAATCTTTTTGATGAATGGCACTTTCATTCCCAATCTGCACCCCAAACGCCTGTTCTTGCACCATGTAACTTGGGTGGATGGGATCGAGCGATCTCCCATGAGAAGTGCATAACGCTTTATGGCACACACCAACAGTCTCAGACTGGCAATATGGCAATTCTGGCAAAAGCCAGATGGGCCAGCCCACCAGCAATGTGGGGGGAAAAATTGTAGGAAAAGAAACTTGAGCTGCAAGCAACGGCCCACTTGATGTTGGAACAGCCCATCTGATTGGGGGTTACAGTGTCCCAAAATTCTCAATAGGCTACTTATGATAAAGGTAGGTGCAAGAAGTGTTACAGTACAGAGTTATATAGTCCTTCTTGTTTTTGCTATATGTGACATTATAGCTTGCTGTCAATTGTTTTTAAGTCTTTGTTGTTGTTAATACAAGGCTTAAGCGTATCTCTTATTTGTAGTTGAGAGCGGCGTATTTTGTTAATGTGCTGTTGGCTTTAATTGAGCGTACCTGCACTATAAATCCTGTGTTGAGATACAGGTGAATTTATTTCTAATTACTGTGCTTGTTGGCTTTGGGTGTTCCTGTACTGTAGAATCCTGTTGAGACGCAGGAGATGCACGTGAAAATTGACTGCGCCAAATTTTGTTTCCAGACCGACCCTGCACACCAACTATGGGGATTCAGTTTCTAGCTCAGTCTTCTCAGTGCGGACATTGTGGCAGAGGTAAAGAGATCGACGAGGACATTGACAAAGGAAGCGAAGAAGAGAAAAAGAGCGAGTGAGAGGCCAGACAAGAGTAAATCTCGGACTGGCTTTTAATCATTGGCAAGAGCTTAGTGAAATAGAAGGCTGCGAGACAGACGCAGAGCCGGCCTTCTTGCTGCTAGACAAGAAAGTAACATTAGCTGGCTTGCAAGGTCTTGTGTTGTTGCACTTGCTTGGTGGCTGTGTTAGCAAAGTCGCTGCTAGTTTTTGATCATAATCCGTCAGCCCACCAAATCCAAATCCTTGAGCTTGTCAACAAATGCACATGTATAGCTGTCCATTAGGGCAAATGAGAAGAGAGATATTGACAAGGGAATTTTTCTTAGGATTTTCAAGTAAATATGAAATAAAAGAAAGAGGCATGGTGAAGGAAGATGAAATTGATTTACTTATAGAAACCTTGCTTGAGCTTGAGTAGCCTGACTGTGTGTTTAACACAAGGCAACAATGAAGTGTTTTAATGTTTAAACTTCTCATTAATGAAAAAACACCTTTTAACTTGACGCGTTATCGCGTCAACGCATTAATTAATTCATCCATCCATCGTCAACCGCTTATCCTGCGTACAGGGTCGCGGGGGGTTGGGGCCAATCCCAGCTGACATCGGGCGAAAGGCAGGGTACATCGGGCAAAAGGCGGGGTACACCCTGGACAGGTCGCCAGTCCATCGCAGGGCCACACATAGACAAACAACCACTCACACTCACATCCACACCCAAGGACAATTTGGGAGACACCAATTAACCTAGCCTGCATGTCTTTGGATGGTGGGAGGAAGCGGGAGCACCCAGAGAGAACCCACACGGACACGGGGTTTGAACCCACGACCTTCTTGATGTGATGCGACAGTGCAAACCACTGCTGCACCGCGCCACCCTTTGTATACAGCAGTACATTTAAATTAAAATTGAGCAAAACACTACCTTTTCTTGCGATTAATCCCAAGAAAATCATGCAATTATAAATTTTAATCGTGCCCAGCACTAATAATTACATTAGATTACCTGCTTGGCTGTTGGGTTTGACTCTGCCTTTTGGAGTAGAGGGCAACAGCAACTCTAGGCTCTGGTTGGGTGTAGACGGTGTAGGAGCCTTCTGGTTCTTGTCAAGCAAGGGCTTCACGTCCTCTTGGAGGACCCCAGCAGACGCCAAGGAGCAGCCATCCTTCTTCTCTGCCAACAGGTTTCCTGCTGCCCTGGCTGCCACCTCTTTGAGCAAGGCAGCGGAGGACGTCATTGAGACAAGTGAGAGAAAGGAACTGGCTGGGGCTTGGTGGTCAGTAGCAGCACTGGCCGTTGATGAGGCTTGGCTCCGCTCACTGACTTTCTTGGAAAGTGCAGCGAGGGTGGAGCTAGCTGACTGTGGGCTGAACGGAGAGTTGAAGGCATCAAAGCGCACCACATCATCTCCTCGAACACCCCCTCCGAGGGCGGGCACTGCAGATGAGGCAGAGGTGGAGGAGGAGGAAGAAGTTGTTGTTGAGGAGGCCACGGCATTCTTGTCTTGAAGTACAGCATTTGCTGCAGCTTTTAACTTCTGGATTGCAGAGTCTGGGGAGAGGCTGGAGCCGCAGGGCGTGGAGCAGCTGGCTGGTGGCCACTTATCTGCAACACTTGCCCATACAAAGCCACTGCCATTGCTAGGGGTGACAGAGTTAAAGGGGTCAAGGGGCTCTTGCTTAATGTTGGTGACTGAGGGTGCCAAGGAGGCTGGTGAGGCTGAGCCGCTGTTGTTGGTATTGGCCAGTTTTCGGGCAAGAGCACTTAACTGCTGGGCATGGTGGGAAGACGGGGAGAGGGTCAAAGATGGGGCTAGACCTATTGGAGGAGACTCCCCTTCGGCACCTCCCCTGGATGACCGACCCAAGAGCTCCCCAGTGTCAAGTTTCAGCGAACCAGCCTCTAGGAGACGCCGTAGGTTGCTGCTAAGGGGTTTTCCCAGGGCACGAGATGCTGCCTCACCATATAGTGATGATACCACGGAAGACAGTGTGTCCTGGGCCGAGAATGCACCTCCATCCAGTCCCAGAAGTTCCAAAGAGGTACGATGGACGGGTGTGGGGCAACCCAATGAGCTCTCGCCTCCACAGGTATCGTGGTCCCCGGACCCAGCGCTGACTCCAGCCCGTTCATCAGGAGAGGAGCCCCTGGGCAGGAGGAACTCATCCTGCGTGTCTCCATAGGACGACGACTCTGAGCGTGTGTCAGAAGCATTCCCAAACCAGCCTTCCTCCTCCACAGGACCGTCATCAGGCCCTCCTTCCTCGTTGCTATCCACATCTGGTAGAGGAGAGAGAACATATCATTTACCTCGATGGAATTATAAACAAATCAAGTATTAGGACAAAGACATCACCGTGTTGCTCTAGTGAACAGTTCATCTAGGCATTATCTTTCAGCCAAACAATTGAGTATCCTGAATCCTGAGTCTTCTTATTACTAAGAGTTAAGTAGAGGGCATGGGCATAGCCTCTGGCAGCTTTTAACATTGGAAATTATTATTTACTATTCACTTTTTATTATTTCACATCCTTTCTTGTCTGATGTTGCAGCGCAATTAGTGATCTGTACCATGTGGTAGCCTGGAATTACAATTTTGAACATTCACAATCACAATTAATTGCCCTAACCCAAGTCAAATTGCCATTTAAAATACATAAAGGTGCAAAAATACACTTGTTCAGTGCTCAGCAAGGAGACTACTAAAATGAGTTCCAACACAAATTCAACATCTTTCTTATATAATGGCAGCTTTCCACAAGGCACATCCAAGATGTTTGAGTAATTTAGATTTTTCTGTCCTTTTTTTAACCATATTTCTTCCCACCCTTGGTCTGGAAGAGTCTAGTAAAGGGGTTACCATGACAACGGGTCCTTCTGGGAGGCTAGACAGCAAAGATTAGGGTAATGGAGGTTACAGAACTAGATTAATATTCATGAGCCTGCAGATACCACCAGGGAGCCAATAAGGATAGGGTTAAGGTCACCAAGGGTCATTAATATACACTTCATGTATCAATATTCATAAGCAAAACATTACAGCTTGCCAGACAAGGGCGAACAAAGAAAAGTGAATATTCCTGATACATATTAACAAACCTCCATAAGAATATGTCAAAAGCACAGAGCCTGGGCAAAACAAAATGTCAAAACAGACTTTCCCCCCCTTCGGGTTACTGTACACAACCTCACAAAACATCTGATAAAAAAGGAGCTGGCTGAGATTTCTGAGAAAAATGGGCACTTGTACAATCGCAAAAACAAGGAAATGAAAGAATTATTTAAAATGTCTCGCACACCAACACACATACAGTATCTCCACACACAGCAAAGCCTTCTTCACCCTCACGACCCTGAAAGAGGCCTGGTGGGTCTGGTCTCTGTTTACAGGCAAAGGCAAAACTGTTGCCAGGCAACCCAGCCCTGCAACCTGTAGGGTTCATTAGAGTTGGCTGACATCTGGCCAGCGTGGCTCGCCATGGTCCACAAAGGTGACCACAATCACAACCCACTATGACCGCTACTCTCCTGCTGCAACAGATATCAAACAGGGCCTGCAAGCTTCTCAATATCTTCTCATCTCTGTCTCATACATACACACTTCAATCTTACATTTTTTTTGTAGAAAATGTCAGATGCCAAAAACCAACGAAACAGATTATGTTATAATATTGGGGGTGGGCTTTCCAAACTGTCTACAAACCCATGTCTAATAGACTTACACCTACACAAACAATGCAAGATGTAAGGGACTGACGGGCATAAACAGTATGCAGGACGCTTCTCATTTCTTAAGACTTTATTTTTTTAGTTATAAAAGGTGAATAAAAATGCCATAATTACGAACCCAATTTTCCATTTTGCCACCTAAGTAGGGTTAACAGGAAAGAAAGAGAGGGAGAAAGAGCCAGTGAGTCATGCAGGGCAGGGCTTGACCCATTTCCATGTGACATGCGAAAAGCAGCAAGAGCCACTAATGGCTGTAATGTGGTTAGAGGGAAATCGCTAGATTGCTGACCCAAGGTCTCAGCTTTGAGGCTGAACTCTCTTGCTTCCTAGGTTCACTCTTAAACCTCAGGGTTAGGTGCAGCTGAACGCAACGCTACACCACTAGATTGGCAGAGTGCTACAGTGCACTGATGCACTTCACTACCATGGCTTTGTGTGTCACAGGCAAACCACCCCCGTAGACGGAGTGACATTTCCCAAGGTCGTGGTCTCCGGCCCAAGCTTTAGGGGGGCCTCATCTGAGCTCTGTACTCGCAACTGCTGTTGTATGCCCACCATGCGTATGAAGACAAACATATGCATGTGCATGCATATGTTTAAAGTACATGTACACAACAAAGAATGAGATTTAATGCTAAAGTCCTTTCCCCCCAGTGCATTTTTTTCTGACACACTTTCAACTATTTGTCTTCCGGTACAGTGGCTGGCTCTCTGCGACAGTAAATGCCCCCCCCCCCCCCCCAAGTGATGGCGGCATGGAGATACGGGCTGAGGCGGCAAGCGTCTGCCACTGAAAGGGAACCATTTAGCGGTGTAATGGCGGGGATGACTTGCATGTTGAGACAAACAGCTGCGGGGTGCTCAGCAGTCTGGATCTGTTATCACTCACACACGGGTGATTCAGTGGTGCAGTGGTGAGAGATTTTCTCTCTGGGCCACAGAGATGTATAGCGCCACCACATTATAGGCAAAGAGAGAGCCATAACAAGTCACAGTGCAAGCCGAGGCTACATAAAGAGAAGACTTCGAGACTGGCTGGAAAAAAAAAAAAAAATACTGCCTTGTGATGGAACAGAGATGTACACTGAGTAGCTAAAAATATTTTGATGTAGCACCTCTGTGATATACAGTGTTTGGAAACCTGTGTGTTGTATTAACCGGTCACAAAATAAGAGACAGGGAGCTCACAGCCTGTAACTACAGCTAAAACGGTTGGACATTACAGGTTCACTGTTTCACCACGCAGTGCTGTCAACAATCTCCATTTGTGAACTTGGCAGGATTATTTTGGCTATGGCTTTTCTAGGTCAGATGTGTGTGTATGCACATACATATGAGTTTAGTGGAGAGAGTCAGCCAGATTTCCTTGTCACACAGAATGGTTGCTGGTAAAGGGAAGAGAGAGGCGCTGGAGTAAAGGTAGGTCAGGAGGTCACACACCACATGACTTGTGTGAGGCTGCTGACTAACATATTCCCTCTCTCTCACACAGACACACACAAAGCTGTGACTTATCCAGGCATGAAAATTGGCCTCACTGACCCCAGGCCTGAACAGGGTAGGGGGGAGAGGAGACGGGAAGGCGAAGGAAGGAAGGGACAGACAGAAGGATGGTTAAGGGAGGGGTTGGATTTGGCTGGGCAGGCAAGAAGAGGAGGCCATTAGCCGATTAAGGCTGGACAGGGGTGCATCAATACTGTGCCGATGTCAAAATGAGAGTCATGCCCACGAGCTAATATAGCAATGAGAGTAAGAGGAAAGAGAGAAGCAGCACGAGCTAGAGGGAGGTAGTGCAGGTCAGGGAATCACTAAACTCGCAAAGATTGCTGACCGCAAAACCAAAAAAATTAAGATAGAGACTGCCACAACATACCACGACTAAAGACTTCACAATCAAAATGATTAGCCTTACATCTTCCTTGCTATGACTGGGAGGGGGGGGGGGATGGTGGTGGTGTGTGTATGTGGGGGTGGGTTAAGGAGGTAGAGCAGGGGGTGAGGACAGAGGAAGGAAGGCGGTGAGTATGGATGTAGTGAGGAAGGAATGTAGGAAGGTAATTAAGTGTCCGGCTGGGCCCTGGCGGGGGTTGCCACGGCCGCGGGCTATGCTAATGAGCACGCCCGGCGGTCAGGGCTGCCTTATTAGTGCATGCTGGACAATATGGTGGGAGAGACGCTCTACTGGCGGGCTCACGTCTCTGCAAATGACTAACAGTCCTCCCGAGGAGGAAGGTAATTCCATTAATTGGGACACACTGGATCAGGATCGCTTCCCTTCCCTTTTCCATAATCTCCCACTTGCTTGATCTCTTTCACACCCACATGCTTTTTTTTTTTCCCTTCTTGTATATGTCTCCCTCTCCCTATCCTCTTTCCCACTTTCTCCTGTCTCCATAACCAGGAATACAAATATTAAAAATAAATAAAGACAGATGCTCTAAATAAACCCAGCTGGATGTGTGGGTGCTAGCAGACATATATTTCCTCCCTTGACATAAAATGATACGCCACCAATCTGTTAAATGCTGCTGTTCTTTTGCAGGAGCAGCATGATAATTGCTCCAAAGTTTATCCATCATGTTGTTTCCATTAGGAAGTTAATGAAACATGACAACCAACAAGAGTAAGACATGTGATCACTGAAGCAAAATGTCATACAATGGAGCAGGTAACTTATTTACTTCTGGTATGGTGCAATAGCCTGTGCCTTGTGTTGGGAAGTTAACGCCGCTGCTTTAAATTAACTTTTTAAAATTAATTGTGCATTAGAGAAACTGTACCCTCAATAGCAATTCTTCCATATAAATTCATACAGTATGTAGTCAATTGTTTAGTAGTAGTCAAGGACTACTTTTAGTAACTTGATAAACTGACTTACACTTTTCTTCTATGCTAAACCATTAAACATCCAGCAATTAATTATGTGTCTTGGTCCTCCTGTGTTTTGAATCAATGTTAGGCATTCCTACATTATGAAAACTCTGAATCAATTCCTCCATTTCAATTCCAACTATCTCTGTTATCCGGTCCAACTGGTAGTCTGTGACAAAGAAATAAAGAGCCCATCTTTTAGCTGAAATCTGAGGTGAGGCGATACTCTCAGTGAGGATCAGGGTTCAGGCAGCAGGGCTATATATAATGGCGGTTGAGTCGTATTGAAATGTAGTGCAAATTACCATCTGTGTATTTTCAGCCTTGGCCTCCGTGGTTTGTGGGTACTTTGGGCGGCATGCCAGAGGTGAAACAGGAAGGAGAAGTGTTCTTGGAAGAGAATGAGACGACTGAGCGCCCCAGACCTCTGAAATTCCTCATTGCAGATGAAGTGCACTTTACCCCCTGGTTTATTTTTCCCTTCCATTTTTAGCATCTCATGTTAAAAAAAAATAAATAAAAAAAAAAACTTGCTCATAACCTCAAATGTGTCATCAAAGCTATGGACCTAAACTGCTGGAGGGAGAGAAGTGATATGTTTATTGCATCTTTACAGCATAAGATGACATATTACAAAGATTGTGATTAGAGGAGATAACAGCTGAATCTGATTAATGTCATATTCTGAAATGATTCAACCTGGAATGGAAGTTAGTGTGCAACTCAGATGTTTCTAAGCACGCTTTGGACAGACTATGTTGTGTTGTAAATGTGCCTGTATTATGGCATTATGGTAATGGTTGTATCACTAAAATAATTTACTGTGTGCCTGTATTGCCTGTGACATCTGAACATGTGTTACATATATTACTGCATTAAAAGAGTGTAAAGGATGGCATTAACTAACCTGTTTTTCAAAATCTAAAGAACTCAGATTTATCTGCTGTCAAGTGTCACAGTATATGAATTTAGTTTCAATTGCAGTGAGTTGTGAATGTTTCTACATTCCTGAACACACAACACAATCCTGATGCAAATGTGTGAATAATAGATTCTGGTTGTCTGTGGACAGTAGGACCAGTTTAATGATAAACCAAATTCCCAAGGGTTATTTTTACTGTACACATTTTAATTACCACGATAAGCGTGTTACCGCAATTTTAAAAACTCACTGTAAATTCTGTCCAGCATCAACCAAAGTTAGCAACAGTATCCGAGAAGCAGGCGCGCATGCGCAATATGCAATGTGGGTTTGTTTGGGTCAATGACAACACGGCAGAAGACAGGGCTGGGGAGGTTTTTCTGCCTGCGTGAAGTCTGGTCATATTTTGGGTTTATAAGAGTGCTGTGTGAAACTTGATGGAAGAAAACTGCCTTATAGCGAATGCAGGGTAAGTTTTAGTTTTGGTGTGTCTTTCTGACTTGCCAACAGCTTGTAAACTGAAGCTCTCAGTGTTAGCTGCTCTTCTAGAAACATTACACGTTGTTCTGCTGCTGTATGATTCATGTGTCTGCAGACTCTGTTCGCCCAGTGCGCATGATAACACGTTACGCAGCTTAGTCAGCCTAACGACATATTTTGAACATATAAAATACGACAGTCGTTGAATTACTTGTAAAAGTGTTCCAACAGGAGAAATACAGTTTACATGTTCAATGTACTAGACCCCACTGTATTTATGTCAGTTGTTGGGCTCATTGAAATTACTGTTGTTCTTAAGACTCATTTGTAACCATGTAATTGTGCATGGGGTAATTTCTTTTACTTATATAATAATATAAAATACTAATTACATCTTTAATGATAATGCACACTTGATATGGTTTTCATACCTTTACATAAAGGTATTGGCTGTAATTTTAATGTTTATGCAAACAAAAAGTTTTATTTGTAATTTTCCAAATAAAACTTGGTGAAATAGTTTCAGTGTGTGTATCATTATATTTTAATCTTTTTCAGCACATTTCAACAATACCTTGTTAACACAGAGCCTAAGTCCATCACCCCACCTTATTTCGGGAAAAATTGTAGTAGTCGATGGCGAGAGACAACTTATTTTTTGATCCTGTTTGAATTGTGCCCTGAATTACACATATGTTTTAATAGATAATTTAAAATCTAAAAGAATAAATACATATCCCCCCCCCCCCCCCCAAGTAAGGTCCCATGGTGGTCCACTGGACGAGGAGGGACATAGGCTCTCTATACCGATAATTTTGGTCACTATAGTCATGATATTTAATTTTCATAGTGGTTCATTTCTAGTGGACGGATTTGTAAAAAACATTGATTTTATTACATGTTTTATTTAGAAAACTCTGTGCTTAGTTAGTGGTCACTCAGGAGGGAGGGCTTCTGCGTATGGTGTGACCAAGTGCCTCCCTTTTATAACGATAAGAGGTAATGCATCATCCATTTTGTCAACATATACACTTTGTGTTGCTATCTCTAGTCATATCATGTAAGTGTGTGGTACGTAAAAGAGCTGAATTGATACATGTGAAGTTATCCCATCCTCTGCAGTCTGTAATAACAAGCCTGTATTCTTCCTTAATCTATTCGTGCAGTTGTTTTCCGTTGTGAATGTAAGATGCAAATGCTGACTGCCAATCACAGGAGGTGACTGTGGCATCTTCTGCATATGGTGACATCAAGGACATCCCCTTCATTATGATAAGTCATTGATCTTAATCACAGCTAACTAAAATCAAGACTGTCAGTGCCAGCACTCAGTCAATAATTCATCAAATCAATGTAGGGCTGTACATATCGATTATTTTTCAAGTCGATTAATCTAACGTTTATTTTTTCGATTAGTCGATTAATCGAACGACTAATTTTGTTTATTCTAAAGAAAGAAAAGTTGCCTATTACTTGATTAACATACCAATTTATCCAAAATAAATGAACAAAAACATGTCTAATCAATAAATCTATATTTTATTCAATCATCCTGATGAAGCACATTAGAATAATGATAATAGCAGCAAATCTTAAAATGAATCAAATTTCCACTTCACTGATGTGTTGTGATAATAACAATAACAGACATTAATTAGGCTCCTTTACGTAAAACTTTAAAATGTTTCTGACATGGATTCATTTCAATATTAAGTAATGCAGTATGATAATAAAATGTATTTCTGCATCAGTGAACACCTTAAATGACTCACAGACTGTACAGACAGTCACAGATTGTCTGTAATTAGATTCAGCTGTTCTCTCGCTCGTACGTGGCCGTTAAATAAACAGAAAATATGAAACAGCCGATCGTTACATGACTCGCGGTGTAACGTTACGTTACCATGACAGCAGCGGGGCAGAAATTACTTTTAACGTGAAGGCAATGAAGAAATACTAAATGTCCTCGTGCTGATAATGTGCCGTGCTTGTGTAGCGACAGAAAGTAAACACGATTTGTGGTGCTGCCGTCTAGACAAAGTGCTGCGGGATACTTTTTGTTTCGTATGTGCAGCTTCACGTATTTGTGGACAGCAGCTGTGCTGCAGTGAAGCTGTTTCCACTTCACAGAGCTCACGGAGCAGCACGTTGCTGAGTGTCTGTCTGAAATACTCCAAACTTTAGACGGTCGAAGGTGCGGTCTTGTAGCTGGAGCTTGTCTGGGATAATCCCACACCGGGTGCAGCACCCACAACATATAGTTATACGATAACACCCCTACATGATGGCAATGGGTTTTGACCAACAAAGACGACTTTTCATCAAATCAGCAAAGGAAATACAGGGTGGCTTACTTATTATATTCATGGATGCATTTGCTGCTAGTGCCGGTCGTGGATACAGTGTCCATTTGTGGTAAGTTAAGGTATTGTTTGAAACCAGCCATATTAAACTCACTATTATCACTGACAAATGCATGATATGCATGATAAATATCCAAAGCACTTTGAGGTGTTCATGAGCCACTTTAAATAGCTATCCGAGCTACTGGATCCCTGACCAACTCTGAAGGTGGCATTGATTCTGACCGGGTGCATAAAAACACAACATATAGAAGAGTGGGCCTGTGCAACAGCAGAGAAGCAAGGACTAACTGGGTAATTATGAGGTGAGAAATACTAATACCAGCATACTGATATGCCTAAGGCATTGGTTTGGACAATCAACTGGCCCTGGGTCTGCATCTTGTTGGATGATTTTACGGTCAAACTGACAAAATCTGTATTTTATTATGAATGACTTATTCACTGCTTGCAGTGTTTTTTGTAACGATGAGTCATGCTTTTTATTGAATCTGCTTTGCAAGCACTAGTAAATAATCTAAGCAGCCATTAGAAAAGAACATTTCATGTCCGACAAGGTTATACACACCTCCTCTTATCTTCTATGTACAGCTCTCTATTAAATGAATAAGAAAAACTACAAGATAACTTGACTGACAATGAAACTACAGGGTGTTCCAAAACTGGTAGCATTACCATTTTCCCTAACCAGTCACCAGAGACCAACGTATCTGCCTGAATCTAACCTCATTTTAAGTAGACACTGATGAGTAGCCATGTCAACATACTTGTTTTGCTGCCGTTTTAAGAGCAGGGCGAAGTAAAAAAACACAAATTACGATGTTGGGCATTATTGAAAGACATGCCGTCTATGTAAAATAAATTTGCAGCATCTACCTTTTCTACAGCGGTTGCCATTGTTGTTATTACTCCTCCTTGGTTCCAGGGCACAGCTCGACAAAGTTTGACAACAACCGATAATCTAGTCCGTGGTTCCGATTGGCTAATCGTTCGTCCGAAGTGCTCATTGGATAGTCTGCAGTGGCCATTGAATAATTGCTTTTATAACCGAGAAACCACTAGGGGTGAGAATCACCAGAGGCCCCACGATACGATATTATCACGATATTTATGTTGCGATTTTAAATATATTGAGATATATTGCAATTTATTACCTTTTTCCAACTTCCAATTAGGTCCCTAAAGTCAAACTTTGTCAACATCTGTTTATCTAAAAAGACAAATTTCTCTGTTTGTTCATATCACTTTTTCAGTCCTCTATATGGTCCTGTTAAGTTTTCTAGTGGACTACAAAAGCAATAGATTTTATTATTCTAGTACCAAAAAGTTAAAACTTCCATCTGCAATTTATAATAAAATATCGATACTTGGCATCCGTGTATCGATACAGTATTGCCATGGCAAATATCACGATACTATGCTGTATCGATTTTTTCCCCCACCCCTAGAAACCACTGTTTTATGTCATACTGCAAAATATTTTGCGGAAAATGGTTTCCTTTGAAGAAATGCAGCAAAATAACCCCATAACAGATTAGCATGTCAGGTTCTCCGGGTGTCAATAAGGGGTATTACTCCGAAGCATAAATCTAACCTGAGCTTTTGAAAATACTGACCAGCCGTGCTACCTAGAGAAAGCCACCTAGTCACATTGGTTTGAAAGGTACAAAATATACAAATAATTTCCTTTTGCCATTGAACCATTTTGTCTAACCTTCATTGATTGCTTTAGTCTACATTACACACTTTTTTCAGTCAGGTTTTTGGGCCTTTATGTTTTTTAACTTCTCAATTGTACCACTGCTTACAGGCTAAAGACAAAACAATGCTTTAATTCTATGCAACATTTGTTATCATTTGCAATGCTATCATGTAATCAGCCAAAGCACAATCCTTTCTTTTTTGAATAAACAGTAGGCTATTCAAAAGGATGCTGCTGAGATGGTAAGCTCCCCTCAAACAAATTAAGAATATTTTGTGTTTAAATGTTTTGACTAATTGATTTACACCACAGATTTAGATATTCTTGTGTAACTGCAGCTGATGCAGATGAACAAGGTCTTTTTGTACATTTCCTGTAAATGTCTGAACAAATTAAGAGAAAAAAAATTCGGAGGTTGCCTGATAAATGTGGCTCATTGCCAGTATAGTGTCTAAACGCTAGACAACAAAGACCAATCTCTTGATTCTGTGAGAAAGAACTGTACACATTCATCAAGACTTCAGCCGTTCTTTCTTATTGGAATAGGCATATGTGGGTGGCATCCTTCTTTGTGAAACTGAATACAGGCAAACACATGCAGCACACTTTAAAACATCACATAGAAAAAAAAACTTCAGCCTGCCTCTCTCAACAACACACATTATTTTTCTATAAATGTCCAATGCTGTATTATTTACTTAAAATGTACTTGGTAACATTCCAGTTTGATTGACATAACCAGATCAATTTGCCGTGCTGCAGTGGTTGTTTTATCGTTTGTACAGTGTTTCCTACAGACCGACATAGTAAGAAGACAGCATGGTGGTAACCAGTTTATTACAGCTACTACAGAGACATAACAGCAATATATTTTCAGTGCTTTTTTTACTTTTTTTCCTTTTCTCAAACACTGAGTAATTAGCATATGCCCGCAAATGCTCAACTAAAATAACCCCTCACATATTTGCTTTATATCAGACAAAACTGTCATGAATACAGGTCAGATTACCATTTCATGTAGTTTTGAAAACTACTAATTACAAGCCACTTGACATACAAGTCAGATCGCATAAATTTTTCTTCCGGTTGACAAAAGTAACCTCATTCAACCAAGACGTGGATGTCGCGCCAGCATTCTCAAGTAGATGGGGTACATTCTTTGGAACAAGTGCGAAAAGAACAGGCCATCACCCTGCTGTGTAGTTTTCTGGCAAACTGAAGCTCCTCGCAGAGGTGATTTTGTGTCTGTGGAAGAGAAGTGAGAGAGAGTGGGAGGGTGGAAGGTGGGAGTGCGTACAGTGTCCATGTATTGTTTGTAAAATCACCCCATTGGCAAAAGGGACACCCGGCTCTATAGCAGCCAGTCCACCCAGGGATACAAAGCAAGGTCCGGTGGGAAGGGGGGGGTGGGGGGTAGAGTGAGAGGTAATTCTATATGTGCATGAATGTATGTAAGGGGACAGTGTGTTAGAGCGATGGAGGCAGTGTCTATTAGAGACACTCAGAATGGGCGGCAAAGGAGAATGAGCAGAGGAGTGAGGAAGACGAAAGAGGGAGGGAATCTTGAGAATTGAGGGGGGTGGAGAAGATGGCTTTTTTTATGGTGGTATTGGTTTGACGGCTGTTTGGCAGAGGCGCCCAAGGCAGTGCCTGCTTGGATTTTAGCCTGTCACTTAGGACAGGGACACTAATCAGCATTGGTCTCAGCCCCTACCCCAGGAAAGGGGGAGCACTTTCAGGCCATTATTTAAAAAAAAAAAATAAAGGAGGAAAAAGAGGGCGCAAGAGAGGGAGAAGAATTGCTGTGGCACAGCAGGAAATGCTAACCGCTAACCTCATTTACATGCAGGTCCAGGGAGAATGGGGGGAGAGCTTATTCCGTTTCCAATCTCCATGTTAAATGCTGGCCAGGGCAGCTGATGGGAATGAGAGGCATTGTTCGCCCCATGCTGCTCTTTCCCTCTCCGTTACACCACTACCTGCCTAGCTTTCTTCAAGGCATAAAAAGAGACACCACCTCAGTAATTTCAATCTCCACCTGGAATCTATATAAACTTGACATACAATGTATGCGGCTGTTTACTTTGTGCAGACTGTGTACTGCAACCAACCCTCATAGGTCTATCTGTTCTGTCATAACCAGGTTGTGACCTGAGGCTGCCGCATTCAAAGCCATCCTTCACCCACTGAGTCTGTTCTGTGGCATAATGATTGCTATGACAACCATCACTTAAAGCCACGGGTAGGTGGAGGAGAGATGTCAGCTTCTCGTCTACTCTTCTGATGATCTCATTTTTGGCTGGCAGGTACAACAAGGTCAAACCACTGAAACTGGCGAAGTGGCTGCTTGCTACATGCAAATGACAGTACCGAGTTTCCAAACAATTACACTGGCCTGTCCAAATCGACACGGGGCTAAGCTCTACGAATCACAAGGTGGGGGAGAAAAATTTAAAAATTTTTAAAAATCAGGGGAGTCAATGAGATGTAGAGGGAGGGGTGGCTGTCTTTGGCCAGCTATGAGCACAAAGTCTGGCTGTGCGTGCCAAATGAGGTTTTTAAATGTTTTTTTTCTGGGAGGATTTGTGTTAATCTAGAAAACCTTCTGGAGGAAGTGCAAATACATCTGCTGCTGACCACTCCCCTGTAGAGTACGAGGGATTAATGACATGGCAATCTGAACCAACATGGCCCCCATTCAAACACTCGTGGGCAGTGGGAACATACCAGCCATCTGATTTTGTCCTTTTTAGAATAGCTTGCTACCTAAATCCATCCATTCATAATCTTATTCTGCAATGTCCAGCTTAATTTGTTTCTAGTTAGGGTTATATGCTTAAAAGGTACCATAAACTACAGGGCTTCTCACTCAGAGTGGAATATCCAGTGATTTAGCTAATCTCATTAGCATCACAAGGGCAAAATCAAGTGACTAAATGCCCTTGGTAAACAATGAAAGGATGAGACCCGAGTCGCATCGTTCCTTTAATGCACTAGGATGCTACAACTACGGTGTGAAAATGGGGAAGCCTCGTCTACAACACTGAATTAGTCAAGATGCTCACCTGTATTTTCAGCATCATAAATAACCTCACACGGCACTGACAATGGCTTTCTCAGAGATGACATCACATCAATGATTTTAACTTCTCAGTATTTTTGTCCCGCAGCCAAACACTTCCACTCTCCTTTTAGAGGTGATATATTGTTTCCCGAGAGAGCTGTCACTGCCTTATGGTCCTACTATCCTGCGTCTGTAACAGGCCACCTCCTTCTCTCTACTTTTAATCTCCCTATAAAACTGATCCCACATCCAAAAAAGCTGCAGACACGCAACTTTTAGCCCGGCTAGTTAAAGTGATTAGCCTGTGTCTTGCTCTTGACTGCCTAAATACGCAATGTGGAAACACTTCCACACCAAGGAGGAGAGAGGGGTTAGCCTGGCTAGTGCATTAAAGGCTAACTACAGGCAGGCTGTGCTTGAGAGAAAATGTCAGTGTACGTGTGTGTGTGTGTGTATAAAGAGGCCTCCTGCCCTCCTCTACCCACACAGGAAGTGAGGTCATCTCATAGCACAGTGCCATGCAGGGTGCATTCAGCGAGGGCGACAAAGATCAACATGTTGGCCAAAAGCCATTTTAAACCCCCTAGCAAAATATACATCAAGTGAATCACCACATTTTGAAAATCAGTTCACGTTAAACATGCTAAAGTAGTCTGTAGTGACAGTCAAAGCAATAACTAAAGCAGAATCCACAGCCAAAAATAAATAAAATCAGATGCCACAATATGCCAAAAAAAACTCCCAAATTCACTTGCTAGTTAAAGATGTACCACATGCTCCAAAATGCCTTCACAGCCCACAGGGTCTTTTTTCAAAAGGACAATTGAGGAAGTTCTTTATCTCTGTACATTGTAATTTTAGTGTCTTTCTAGGAGTGAAACGTGAGACTGAGTCCAACAATAAATCACATCCCTGTTTAGAGCGGGCGTCTGGCACGACTGGCCGGCTTCAGCTCCCCAGACCACCACCTCCTCCACTGCCGCCTCCTCCTCCTCTCCTCTCATGCTCTCCATCCCTCATGCCTGTTAAAGGCTTGTCCTGCAGGGCCTGGATGCACTTGTGTGGTACAACAACAGAGAAACCGCCCAAAGCTCTTAACAGCTCTTCCTCTCCACTTCCTCCCTCCCTCCATCTCCACTGCTACCACCACCAGCTCCTCTCTCCCTCTCCTCTCCGCTCTGCTCTGTCTTTCCCAGCTGCACCGGCGAGCTGTTCCGTATGAACTGCTGCCAGCTGAAAGCCTGCTACTCCTGTGAGATTGCTATTACTCAGTGCAAGCAGGGCTCTGCGTAGCCAAAGGGCTGCTCTCCGAGCTGTAGATCTCCATGTTGTGACTTGTCAACACGGGAAAAATCGTTACCAAGGCTGAGGCACTTCCATTCCATACAGAGGGGGGGGGGTCTGATTGAGACCAGGCAGACAGGCAGGTACTGTACTGAAGGTATTAGGACAACTACTGTTACCTGGTTTTGTGCTGCAGAGGATTCTCTCCTTAGAGAAGGCACTTCTGAAGAAAAACTAAATTTCTATTCATATTGAATAAAGTCATTTGTAATCAGATAACAAACAAGATGAATATGGGGTTTTCATCTGATTCAACATTTTAAATGTTGACCATTTCAGTTTGTGTTTATGTTACAACTTGAACTAAAGTGTGGTATAGCATATGAGAAATTACTTTTTAAAGATGCCAGCGACAACTAAAATAAAAATCACTAACTGGAAAGAGCAAGTATTTTAATGTATCTTTACAATCACTGGTAAATGCAGGACTGTATAAAAGGTTTGCTTTTTTTGCACTGAGAATACCTGAAGTTAAATATAAATTCATTTAGCAAATTTAGTTTGACAGTCTTTGATAGCTGGTGTAACAAACCCATTTCACTTGATATTCAAAAAGTATTGAGATTCAATATCCAGCCTTCAGTAAATGAAACCTTCTGAATGTCATACTCCCACTGGACATCTACATTATTATGGCACATAATAATATTTAACAATTAAACAATAAATATACAAAAAAATGGTCAAAGCTTAAAGAACTGCATTATGTTCTCCATGCTTTGTTATTAAATAAGTGAGCAACTTAAAAACTTTGGGTGAGATAGTTTAGACAAACACTTTATCAGCTCCTCAGTCATTAAACATTCGGGTCTCTTTCCAGTGACCTCAAACATTTTATAATCAAGAATATTTGTGGTTTACAAGACAAAAATAGACAACGGTGTTTTTGGTACAGAGATTTAAAAAAACAAAACTAATACAATGAGTTGGTTGAAGATACTAGAAGACGTTTAGTCCCTTGTCCAAAGGACTTCTTCAGTTCTGACTGACTGGTAGGGAAACTAAGCTCCATACCGCTGGTTCGTTAGTGTTCCTGGCTGTTGTAACGACAGTCGTTATGGTCATTAGGACTACCCGATGCCAAGCAAGACTGAACGACCATCGTTGGCATCCTCACCTGAGGCCAATAGGTTACGTTTGTTGAGTTTCCTGGGAAGTGATGAAAGGACCGCATTGTACGTGGGGGATAAGCGGTGGCGTAGACCCCCTCCCCTGTTCAATGACGGCTTCTCAACCCGGGTGTAAATGGCTTCTTTGACACCTCTTTCAAACCATCCATCTTCTCTGCCTAAAATGTGCACCTGGTGGTCCTCAAACGAGTGTCCTCTGTCCTTCAGATGCAAGTAAACTGAGTCTTGATCTGAGGAGTTGGCCCTTCTATGTTGAGCCATGCGTTTGTGTAGTGGTTGTTTGGTCTCCCCAATGTACAGGGGTCTGTGCATTCCTCACTGCATTGGACCGCATACACTAGATTGCTTTTCTTGTGCTTGGGGGTGCGGTCTTTTAAACAGAAGATGGATCCCTGAAGAAGTCTTTTGGATGAGGGACGAAACATCTAGTGTCTTCAACCAAGTCCAGTTGCCCTTGATTTTAACTTTCTTTGGATAACTATGACCTGGATGACCGAGAATCTTCACAGACAAATACAATGAGTGATATTCTTACCATTAAATTTAAGTCACACAAACATTTGAATTATAATCTCTCTAAAAACTGAATATGTTAGTATTGCTCCTACTCAATTACAATATCATGCTGCAACCAGGTTGCGTGCAAGTACATTCCCATATGCACACAGATAAACACTCCTATGGTATTAGTTATTGTTATGGCCCTGCCCGAATGTGCAGCAGGAGGCCCCCCAAACACCACGGAGAGAAAGACTTGCACCCAGTTTTTTTAATTAAAAAAAATGTTTTAATGAGTTAGCATGTTTGACCTAACTATTTGCAGGGACATATCTTACCCTAACTGGGGATGAACAATGTAGTCACATGGCTACCCGAGGTTGGCCGCACTTATTCAGTTCACATCATGGCACAGTAAGGCTTACGTCCTGAGCAATTTCATATGAATGCACATACTGTTACGAACCCTTCAAAAACCACACCCTGAAACAACACAGTTGTGAATCTTCAAACTTTTTGTCTATGTCTGCCGTATACAAGTATCTAATTGTAACGAAGATATGACTTGTGGAAATTACTCATTATTTATTTCGGAGTTGAATGTTAGTGAAGGCTAGAAAGTTGTATGGGGCAATGAAATCCCTAGAGGGGGCCTTTAAATACAAAGTGAATATGACAATTCTGAGACACGAAGTTTGTCATGGATTCCCTACACTATATTCCCTGTACTAGTGTAAGGACATGTGAAGTGGCCTTGTGACTTGAAGGTCTCCGATTTGAATTTCTGGATGGGCCATGAATATTTAGGTAGCGTTAAAAGTAGTCATCTCCTTCAATACCAACAGTAAATGTGATGATGAATAAGGTACTTGACACCCAGTTTTACAATAAAGTTCTCTTACTGGTATGGCTGTACTTGGCAGGTTCCAAATGATAACTTCACCAAAACTTTAACAAAAGTAGCTGTGAAACCAGTCACCAATTCACACCATACAAGGACCTGCACCGATATTCTTTCAATTTTTTATTTCAGGCATTACCCTAGATCTAAAGTGACACTACACAGGAATACAAATTCAAATTAATTCTTCAATAACAATTTCAAAGAAGTTATTTTGAGAAAACTCCTATTTCACATGTTATTCTCATACAGACAGCTTTGATTCGTAAGAAACACTTATTTTTAAGCTGTATTTCTAAGCGTGGCTTTTTAAGCCTGAAACATCACTGACATGATGATAAAACACCCTGCTGCACATGTGCCTTGCCAATTGTCTAAAATCGCAAATAAGGTTGGTTTCAAAGAAGGGACGCAAACGTTAAGTTCTTTGAAACCAGGCCAATTAAACCTTACACAACTGTTTATTCACATTAGTCATAGTGTTTTACATTTACTATCAAGTGAACAAAAAAGACAGAATCGAGTTTGGCCACTGAACATGAATATGTTCACTGAAAGCAGGTTTCTAATGCTCTCTCTCTCTGACAGCGTATGGTGAGTGAGGCATCTACCACCTTTCCCCTGCCCTTTAATTCATTTCTAAGTTAAAGCCTGTGTATCATTATTCGCTTGAGCTCCACTCGCCCGACACCGCCAGAGCACCCAAGCCCCATCAACTTGAGGGGCGGGGGGCATGGCGGTGGTGTTGAGGTGGGGGATTCTTGGCAGAAATTCCCCACAAATTTTATGCCAAGAGCGAAATGGAAACCTCCTCTCATTTTCCTTTTTCCCTTAAACCAATGTTTTCAAGCCGCAGCCCCACCAAGGTCATTATAATCATAGCAAGTGGAAGGGAGCCAGTGACCCGCCATTACAGTAAGGTAAAGAGCCACCCAGTCAGTCAGCTATTGGCTGACGAAGAGGAGCAGAAATCTGTCTCCAAATGTTAAAAATCTCTCCATTTCAAATGTAGATAACCAGGGGAGAGAGAAATATAACACAAGAGCTCCTCCCGATACACTTACGATTGTGCTCTTTATGATATGGACACACACTCAAGTCTATATTTTAACATACTCACTCACTTGCTTTAAAAGGCTTCCAGGACAAAGATGACGACTGGTTGAGATCTAACAATACTATTGCCTATAAGTTTAGCATAGAATATTTTTTGAATCACAAAGTCACATACGCAAAATATTAGACCTTAGAAGCATTTTTCGTTAACCGTAACTTTTAAGAATAAGTAATAAGGCAGCAAAATTACACAAACAATAACACACTGCAAGGTCACTAAGAATGGCAGTTTTCATTGTGGCACCAAAGGTCATGTTTACTTGTCAGGTTGAAGGCACCATACTGTACTGTGACCTCCATAGCCGGCTTATGTACCCACAGACAAACACACACAGACACAAATACACAAAGGTTGCGTGTTCACTTTCACATGTGCGTGCCGTGCACACACACTTAAAGAATAGTCTCCTCTCACAAGCTGTGCCACAGACAATAGGACAGTGCACGCTGGGCTACACAACCCATATATCTGGGTCTGTGCTAAGATAAAGCACCTCCAGCATTAAAGCCAGTGTATTAGCTTGCCCTTTTTCCACCACAGATGAAGAGATTTGAAGCTCGATATTGTGCTTGTTGGCTGGCACACCACCAGGGTGTTGTTGGCTGAATAATGAAAACACACAGACTGACAGCGAATGGCATGAGGTGACAGTTCCATTCTAGAGTGGGAAGATCCAAAACAAAGCGCAAAAAGCTTCTGACAAATTCATACTTTTCTGTGACAGTTTGTTGACTGAGGAGGGAAACAACTCCTAAATCAGAAAAGCTTTTCATTTAAACCCAGGAACACAGGCACAGCAGTGCTCCAGTACACAGCCTCCCCTACACAGGAGTACATGATTTCAGATACGTGGGTGAAGAGTATTTTTGTTGTAGACCAATTACAAAGCAGCTTAATTGAAAGGTTGGCATGGGCTAATTTTGGTCTTCTTGGCCAAAGGACGGAAAATATTGGACTTCATGTTAGACAGATCCCGACTATATAATGATGACGCTGTGTGAAATACAGTTTTCACACCTAAACTGTGTGCCTTTTGAAACACAAGGTGTCTAAACTCACAAAAGCTTTAGTAAACACAAACTCAAAAGCATTTTAGTTGTTGGTTCTTACAATTATTCTGTCCACCATTTTTCTAATTTTATGCTACAGTCATTTAAAAAAACAAAAACAGAATCAGACATGTTTAGCCTGTTAATTATTTTACATTTGAAACTATCAAAGCCTGTCCTTAGACATTTTAACCATTACAAAGCAGGGCTTGTGTTAGAACAAAATCATGGTGAAAATTCAACTCCAGGGTACATTGGGATGTTGAAACGCACCATCTTTTCCGGTTACCCTCCTCTAGGTAGGCAACTACAGCAGGTACTAAACATGATTTTGTGTCTGATTATCAAAAACATAAAAATCTTTTAAAATTTTGCTACATTTGGAGACTACTGACTCATATCACACAAATATTCAGAAACTATTAATATACATTTGTCCCTGTTAACAGGGTGACATGTCATAAAATTCTACACGAGCCATTCAAATTAAGCATAACTGGACACGTTTTCTTTTCTTTGGAAGGAAAATGTACAACTTCTAAAAGTATCAATGAGCCATACTGTACTCCATACTGTATTCCTAATCTAATCAGCAAACAAACACCATGGAAACATTTATATAGACGTAATTTCAAATTAAGTAGATGGATATCACTAACGAAGATGGGAAAATCAGTAAAAGGCAACCTGTTTCAGGAGAACAAACTACTGCATGTATTTCATGATTACAATGTACACTAAACACACATCATAAGACAGATTTTGGTGAACGATGAGGAAAAAACATTCACTGGACAAGTTCCCTAAAAGAAGCATCTGTATGTAGAGTGTAACGTTAGTGGCAAAAAAAAGGTGCAATTTGTTACGTTCATTTTATATCATGACCCTGTTTCTGTGCAGTCCACCCATGTGGCTTACATAGTCCTTGTGCAGCATATCAGGAAGGTATTCACTGTCCAAACATCTCCCTGTCCCTCAGTCACATATACACAGAGATACACTCACCACCGTCACCTAGTCTCCACCTCTATGCCTCCCAGCCAACCACTGCAATTTCCCAAGTTCAACCCTAGGTCAAACACCTGAGCAGTAGATCAGTGAATATCACCACTTAAAAAAAGAATAATAAAAAACGTGTGTGTGTCTATTGGATGAAGCTGCGGGAATCACTCTGCCATGTACATTTGATTTCATGTGTCAGAAATGTTAAACTGGGACAGGTGCGAGGGCTCATTCTGTCCTCGAACCCTGGGAATTTAAAAGGAAACTACATGTCAGTAGACTGAGTAGAAGAGACAACTTGTGGTAGCCTTTTTGATCGTGGCTGGGTATGCCGAACAGCTGGCATGGTCTGACATTTAAGATATGAAGAAGACAGTGTCATGAGATAAATGAATCAAGCATTCCTCGATTTAAAGATGAATCACTCAATTATTCACTGTATTTGCATACCAATATGACTAATTGAGCTGTTTGCTTACGCATGTATTGAGCAGGATGATCGAGATAGAAAAAAAATGGAACTCTCTGATCATTCCTTTAATAGTCGCTGTCATTGCCCCACTACCACAAGCAATCCTCTAGTGGCCGGAGTGTGTTATCGCATCTTTTTATTATCTGGACTGATAAAAGGCACAATACGAACATCCAAGATACGGAGGGTCAAATTTACAAAAGTAAACCAGCATCCCACCAAAACACGGGATTTACAATAGGTACCTGCTGCGGCACGGCGTTATTTTAAGCAAGGTAGTAGAGCACAACTGTCGTTTCCCCTTTTCTAACCGCGTTATTGATCGTAGTCTGTCTGCAATGAATGGCTGCAAAGGGAACGGGGGAAAAACCCTGAACTTCAGGTGACCGTCCATGGCTCTGACATAGCCTGCATGCAGACTGGGAGGGGTAGAAAAAAATACATTGGCTTGGGGGGGGGGGGGGGAATCTCTCCACACTTTTTAAAGTCGACGACAAACAAGCGCGAACTAATTCGGTTCCGCGATTTGGAAGCAAAACTATGTGACGAAAGTTAGACGTTTATTGCCGAGGAAATGAAGTTTACCGAGCGTTGCTAGATAGCGCTATTGCTAACTAGGAACAGTAGGGTATGGGTAGCCAGACTCTGGCTTGTCTGATCCGACTGACCCTTCATTTTATTGCGGCCAGACTCCCAGATCCTCCCCTTTCTACCCGAAAAGCGACCAAGCAGAGGCGAACGCATTACCGAAAACGTTCGGCCGTTATTCCTCACACACAACCGACACATATGCCAACTGACCGCAACCTTTAGCGGAATCGGACCTTTATCGATTGTACTCTTAATAAAGCCACGTATCATTTATCCACTCACTGCCTAGCTAACGTTACCCATCGCCAACAACATGGCTGCCTCGCTCGGACCTAAAAAGGGAGAAATAACCTACGCCGAGTCTTTTGTCTGTTTCACCTCTTTAACCCTAAACTACTGCGCAAAACACACGGAGAGCCGTTAAAATTGAACAAATCGAGTGAACGACTTACGTGAAGGCAGGCGCTTGGGTTGCTCCTGCTTCCTCCTTGGCATTTTCCCCCGTTTTTAATCACATTCTCGTCCTTGTTTAGGGATAAGAAGAAAAAAGGTTTTTCCCATTGAGACTGGAGGCGCCAGTGATGGCAGGGACTTGGTCGTGCACCTGGCTTTGCTCGGTTTAAAGTGTATTGTTGGGGAATGGGAACACAGGCGGAGGAGGTGCCGCTGTTGTTGTTGCCGTGTCTTGACTATGGCTGCTCTCGGTGCAAGTGTGTCTCCGAGCCCCTAACTAACACTAATGCAGGGATCAAAGGGCAGCAACAGCAGAGCAGACACACGCGCGCACGCATGCACACACACACTCACTCTCTCTATCACACACACACACGTTCACACACTCGCGCACACACTCAAACACGTTGTTGCGCGCACGCACACATTCGTGGAGCTCGCCCCCGAGAGCAGCGTATGGACAAGGTGCCCCCAAGCTTTCAGGGTGTATGGCTGAAAAGAAAATGTATTTGAAAACGCAAAGAGGGTATACTTCGGCAGAGAGATCATATTGATGGAGTCGAATTGCGTTAACGGAATCTGTTTAATATCATTCACACATAATTTAACAGAGAGTGACGATAATAATTTATGCGAATGATGCAAACGTGAATGTACATTTCAGTTTAGACGCTATTAAATACATAAAGCAGAAGCATGTTGGACATTAATTTAGCTTGCTATAGCAAAAAAAGAGACAATTTACCACTAACCAAATTTTTATTGTAATTCAAAATAAGAATCCCAAATGCAGCATGGTAAAATTTACATTCTGATAATGAATATTAGTGGGCTAATATTGCCTGGTAGACTTTTACACACTGCTTTTGCAAATGTATACATTAAAAGTGTGCTGCTATGTAATTGTAACACAAATAGAGTTTTTAGTATGTTAGTGTCAATAGTATTATAGTACATCCGGTGTATTTATATACTCAAAAGAAGAAAACATTTCAGGCTTTTGGCTTTTTATAGATACTCTTTCCCCTGAAAAGTTGATACTGAGCTACCATTTCACCATGCCATATTTATAAACTATATAAAAGTTGCATGAAGAAGAAAAAAGAGAAGTGAAAGCTCCAAAGTGAAATATAGATTAGTTAATAACAATAAATATCATTATCAAGCATCCTATATTTCAATTTGTTTTATTTCTGTCATCACCTCCTCCTACCCCCATTTCTCACATACTTGATACATGTCAGGCTTCTAATTTAAAAACTGCCTGCTGAGTTATACCTAGAATTTGTCTATTAAAAGAACAGTAGAAACGGGTACGTCGTGTGGGAACCAGTATTAAATCAGGTGGGGGCAATAAAAGGAGTCAGTGTCAGAAATATGTCCAACAATTATCCAACCCAGTGTAGTCATCTCCTCATCAAAGTTGAGAGACCAAAACTGGCCAGAGCTGAATCCTCCTCCCTCTCAGCTGGGTGTTGGGGGCTTTTTCACAGCGCAGGCTGTCCCCCACTCCCTGCTGTTGGACTCCTCCAGGCTGCGTTCTGTTGGCCTGCCGCGTTCTTTCACACCTCGGCCGTGTGTGAGGAGAGCTGTGTCTTCATCCCTCCATCCTTCCATCCTCCAGTCCTCCTCCTGCCATGCCTTCCACCCACCCCCAGTGGAGGCGCAGGAGGCTCGTTACCGTGGCAATTAGTGAAAAGCCCAAATTAGCCCTCTTGGCTGTCCACAGGTGACAAAGACACTTTGCATTTCTGCTAATTAGGAAACAGAACAACATGATTAAATGGGGCCTATCAGGAGGAGAAGTGGACAAAATATGTTCCATAAATAGAAAAGAGTTATATATTATTGCATCTCCTGCATGAAATGATTAAGACATCCCATTAGGTTTTTAATTTGTGGACAGGATAACGTTGGGTTGTGATACTGAATATTACAATGGTTTACAAAATAACATTTTAACAGACTTGTGTGTGTGTGTGTATGTGTGTGTGTGTGTAGACAGCTGCTTTTTCTTACCTGCACTTGCAGTTGGACAGTCTATGGACAGGTGCTCTGACCAAAGAGTCAATGAGCTGCTATAACAAAAGGGTTAAATTATTTTTGGTTTCTGTAATTCTTGCACAATGTCAGTTGTGTCAACAATTTTTATATATTTTGTGGACAGCACAAAATATGCATGTGGAAAGACTCTAGACTCAAACTGCCTCAGGGAAAAAGTACTCATTTAAAGCACTACACACTATAGGTCTGCTTGCGAAACTAAATCATTGTAATGCAGCTGGCTTGGTCTGTACATCTTGAAGAAATCACAGATACATGTTTTTGTTCTGTGGGTTTCTAGATTTCTTTTATGATTTTTTCCAGATTTTTTTATGAATGATCCCAGTGAAGCTGAAATTCTTCTTTAAGCTTTTTCATACTGGATGGTTTAGTCGGTGCTAAATCTTGCTCTGTATATCCACCCTTTGCTTACTACACCACATTAGTGGTAATTAATGACAGCAAACTCCATGTATTATCAAACTCAATTTACCAGGCTGACTTATTCTAGACATAAATCAGTGTAGAAATGTAAAAGTTCTGCATCTGGTGCCATCATGTCCACTAAACATTTTCATTAACAAAAAAAAGTCATGTTAGCCTACCAATGTTTGTTTTGGTGGTGTTTTTGTTCACAGTTGAGTTTGGTCACCATGGGGAGGTCGCAGCCTGTTCTCTGACCCTGACAATGCCAGGCAGCTGAGGTAATGCTAGCAACAGGACTGTCTGCTGATAGTAGCCATGGCAACACTGACATGACCTCACTCAGGGTTGAACCTAAAGGTCATGCCTCATTGCTCCTGGTGTAAGTGCTCCAGGTCTCAAATTTCTGAGCTGGAATGCACACTATACACTATATATACACACACACACTAATGCAAAAAGGCTTTCACTGCATAGCCCTTAAATAAGGCGCAATAAGTGCTGTGCATTTGTGTCTGCTTTTCTAACTAAGTGGAGATGTAGAATATACTCATGTCAATTGGATTGGTTTTGTTTCACTTCCCAATAACTGGTGCAGGTTCCCTGCTTTGAAAACAGCTCATATTGTCAGCCGGTATTATTACTACTTATTAAAATGGTTCCCTATAGTGGCACAACCGTTAGTAGGGGATAAATGAGTTTCAGGTGTTTTAGTGGAGGATGGAGCAGACTGGAGAGAGATGAACTAACTTATGTGCCTTGGGGGCAAACTGATCATCCTCCAGTTCCTCCTCCCTTTCTCTGCCTCTTTTTCTTCCTCTCCTCTATCCTCTCAGGCCCTGTCCTGTGCAGGCAAGGCTGGTTGGGCTAACGTTAGGCTCGGCCAGTCAGATGTTGCCCTGGGGTAAACAGAAACATCTGTCCCCTGCCCAGCCGTGACTGTCGCTGAGTGATAAATCCTGGGGTGGCTTGTGCCAGCGCTGTCCGGCGTGCCACCTGTCCCCCTCCTACACAATATCCCCAGCCCAACCCTTACACATACACACAAACACTTCACCCTATTTGCACTCGCCTGCCTTCATCCTGACAGTGTGACAGAAGCAGGTGGTTCACTCCCTTTTTGCCCTCTGGCCTTCTATGCTCTCGTCCTCAGTTGGCACATTTATGCAGGGAGAGAGAAGGGTTGTCGCCTCTAGCAAATACCGATGGAGAGATCCCTGTACCAGGTTATTCGACGGTGGTCCTAGGGAGCTCAAATGCTCAAAGCCGTTGTTTCCTCTAATCAGACATAGAGTCTGCAGCTCTAAGAACTAAGTTTCACAAAGGTCAACAAAATGCTCAGTGAAAAAAAAGAAAACACCAGAAAGTGCTGGAGATTTCCGAGAATTTGACTTAATGACAATGATTTTGACTTATTTGAGTTGATTTTTATGCTACAATCCCTCTGACCTTCTTGTATTCAATTGTTAGAGAAAAGCAATGCCACATACTGTATACACCTATACTTTCTCTCTTTCTTTCATGTTGTACTCTCTTGCCACCACTTCCTCTCTCTACTACTTTTACATGTGACAGAGGCAGGTGGCCAACTTCCTGCCCTTTGACCTTCAACAGTTTCCCGGCAGTAAGGAGACTGTGCAAACACACACACACACACACACACACACACACACACACACACGCAAACACACACAGAGGAGGAGCCTAGGTTGCTCTGGGTGAACTGGGGCAGAGGTCTTGTGAAAGGCCCTGGAGGGAAGTGAAGGTCCTTCGACTCAGGGACAAGAGTTATTTTAGCAGTGCCAAACCTGACAGGCTGAATGATCGTCCCCAAAGTGCCAACAGCGAGACAGCGAGATGTACAGTATAAAATGCAGCCCTGTGTAACCCAAAACGAAGAATTGTGTGAGGAATCAGTGAGCTGATTAATGACACACCCCGTCTGAAAACAATCTGCTCTTTTTTCATTTCAAGCAGTTTGCAGTAATTTTTTTTATAGAAAGTCACAAAGCACTAGGACAGTAACACCGCCACCTGCCTCTAAATCTCTTTTGTATTCCAGAGGCCGGGTGAGCAAGAAATAATTACAAAAAGTGTTTTGAACAGCTATTCATTTGTCCATCCTTCTGCCCTTGGCTGCTTAACTATCTTTTTTCTTTACAATATGTCTGAATTTATCTAGCAAAAGGCCAGTGATACATTCTTTTTCCCATTTAAAATAATATCAAATTAAAGAGCACTTCAACGCTCAAAAGTATGTTCTTTTGAGCTGTACTTTAGGCCTGTGCACATCTGTGTGTATGATTTGCATGTTTGTTTTATGCTTCTATGTGTGTGTAAGAGGACCCCTGCTGATTAATGTCACTTCACATTGTAATGGAGCGTGCTGAACATGTTCTGATATCTGTAATGTGTTACCAGTCTCAGCTTGATTTTATTGCCATGGTCTAATAGGATATTGCCACGATCACAATTTGGATTAACTTCCATATCACTGCTGTTAAACCAAGTGAGGTTTGGATGTGTGCACACAAATAATAGAGAAGTGAGGATGTCTATCAGGGTGGGCTGCTCTGGTCGATTAATTTCACATTCTGCATCTTCTTCATAACGTGCCTCTTCTATTTGTCACCACAATAGTTTTCATCATAAACAGTTAAAGCTACTTTTTCCTCTCATTGATGCTGCGTTGAGGGAGGAAACATTTTTGACCCTGTGTAAAATAAGGCACTGCTGTCTGAATTTGCTACGGGGGATACTGTACCGGCAACTGCTGTCTTTCATGATTGGCTTGCCTCTGACGCGCACTCAAATACACACACACACACACACACACACACGCACACGCACGCACACAAACACACACCCGCACGCACGCACGCACGCACGCACACACACACACAGAGACACACACACACACACACAGGTATAACAAACCCTAATAAAGAGGTCTGGCATGCTTTTGTATGAACATTTTTTTGTCAGCAGGGAGCAGGGAACTCTATGCAGAGGAGGCTGCCCTTGCTCTGTGAGTCCTTTGTCTCCCTACATCCCCAAGCTCCACCTCTCTCTCAGCCAGCCCTCCAATGGGAGAACCTTCAGGTGTTGACCTTATCGGGTGGAGGTCAAAGCCAGGTCAGGGATCTGTTGCTAGGCTACCATCAGATAAGTGGCTAGGGTAGGCAGCAGTGGGTAGCTCTGTCATTCAGGGCTTGTCATGTAATCTTGTTCATTTGCAGACAATTGTCTGGACGTCAGAAAGGCTATCTGGCCCATACTGTTGTAATGAAACACATTAAAATATTAAAACCGACCATGCTGAGCATTGGCAGCACCACTTGGCACATGCCTTTTTTTTACAGTCATGCCAACTGTCATGCAGTAACATGAGCCCCTTAAATACGCTTGTGTGGTTGGCTGTGTTGAAATTTCAGACTTGGAGGAGAGGAGAGATAGGGTGATATTCATTTGGTTTTTTATTTTATTTTGTCCTGCACCATTTAATAGTTTTTGTTTTATAAAATAAAGATCTTAATGTGCCCAAATTACCACAATGGTGTTCAACAGCTATACATGGTCATTAATGCAATGTAAGTAGAGGTTAATATTATCTGAATCTGTAAGCATTTTTGTCATTACTGACTTGTGCACTGTATAACACAAACTTAATTTAAAAACTGTATGCCTACTCTGTAAGAAAATGCGATAACATTAATAATAAGATTAAGAAAACCTAAGAATTTCAGCATATTTATATTAGTGATTAAAACTTGGTAATTTGGGAAAGAACACCTCTCAGATCCATCTGTGTATATATGTACGTATTTTTCCTGCAAATACTGTACATAAATAAATGGATGCATTCATTCATGACTCGTGACTCATTTAGGGGTACAGGTGGGAAGGCATCTTGTTGTTGCTAACCTACAACCTTTAAATACAGTACAAAGAGTGCTACAGCAGTCTGTTTGAAGGGGGGGAGGGAGGAGGAGGGAGGGAGGGAGGGAAAGAAAAAGAGAGAGATAGTTGTTGCATCTTCACACAAACATGGTCTGTTCTCCCACTCTGCCATTCCACCACCTGGACGGAGCTATGTGGGAGACTGCACCACACAGTGATGAACGACACCAAACAGGACAATTTCTGTTCACACTGTGGGTCATATGGAGTAAGACGGGCTGACACGGCATCTGTGTCACATCACAGGTTCCTCTTTGGTGACACCTGCATTTTGTCAATGTCACCCACTCAGCCGTTCAGGTTAACTGCCAGGTCTGGGAGAAAGTGGCCTTCAGAGGCCGTGTGAGGAGCAAGACCTCAGACAGTTAGACATAAAGAGACCTAGATAAGGCACGTGGCAATTTATCCATGCCAGTCCTTGTACTGTAGCTCCAACATGGGATCTCGTCTGTTAGATTGGCGCATTGTGAAAAGAGGTTCTCAGTGTCTGGGTGCTTGCCAGCTGACATTCCACGGAGACAAATTGAGAGAGAGGCTCCGGCAGATTTATCGGGCCATTGGCTCGCCTCAGGAATTCTCTTGTAACATGGCACTCCTGCGAAAGGGATAAAGAAATTAGTGTAAAACAGCCCCCCACTCCCACCGCACCCGTTTAGATTTCTACTGCTACTTGTACCCCACCCCAGTATACACACACACACACACACACACACACACACACAAACACACACTTCCTTACTTCATATAAATGTGGATGAATACAAGATAGATGGGTCTGAGCTTCAGTCCTCTTATTTCTATGAATATTCAAGAGGGTGGGCAAGAGAACATTGCTGTATTCTGGCTGTTGAGTCACAGGTCCTCAGTGGCAGGAAGCACTACTGGTCAAATGACAGAGAGAGAGAAAGAGAGAGAGATATGCGTGTGTGTGTGTGTGTGTGTGTGTGTGTGTGTGTGGGATTTGAAAGGAACTGCTCCTGGCTGTCTTGGATATTTATTCCTCTCTAAAGCAATGAGGTGTTCGGAGAAAGAAGCCATGTTCTTAATGCTACAGTGAGAACAGGGAGCATTCTTTTGCACTTGCCCTAACAGACTATGGTCTGTGAATGTGAGAACATGTCTTCACCTCTGACCTGTTGTTGATCAATTGAGATAGATGTGATTGACTTTTTCCAAGCTGTCTAGAGAACAAGATCATGCAAAAACACTAAGGAACCTTCTTTTAAATATTTATACAACCATACATTATATACCTTGCAAAATAATAGGGATTAATTATTAATTACTGGTATACGCATCCTGTTGGAAATTCACTTCCTGGTTTTGCATACAATAGAGCCCTAATGCTATCCCCCATATCATCTGTCAGCATCTAGAGGTTATGTGCCAAGTTGATGAACAGAGAGATTGGCTATGAAACACAAGGTGTGACAGTATTGCAATATGTTATAGTATGCAGGCAGAGCTCATCAGGAAAGAGAGGACGAGCGGCTTTGTTCCAAATGTCACGATGCATATTTATGGGCGCACTGGAGTGGCTCCTTGTATAAGCACCATTCACCATCTATCAAGCAAAACCACACTACAGTGTCTCTTTGACAAGTTGGTAGGATAGTGTTCTGTGACAAAGTGATCAAACTGGGTGATCTGCTCATGGCTTGAGCCAAATCTTCTTGTGAAATTGTCTGTCATTTTGACAGTCAAGACAATAAAGCATGCTGAGGTTAACAAAATGTAATTATTAGTTACAGTGCACACAATTATTTTTATGACAGGATGCTTCAAGGCAAACTTATCCACACAAGCTTGTCATGTTGTTGATAATAGTTTATTTTAAGGAATGCACAATGCTCTTCTTTCTTCCCTTATGTGACAAAAAGGAACACAGGATTTGGAGCTTTAAAATGCATGCTCTCCTTGCCTCAGATTGATATATAAAAGGGACGTGAGAGAGGATAAGGTGACATGTGAGGATGTCAGACAGAATGACAGACAGCCAGATATAAGCAAAGCCCTCAGCATAAGCTCCACTGAGCTCCCTTTCCACTAAGGAGGCTCTCATGAGAGTTGTGTGCTGGCTGGCTGCGCCTGGGCCACGTAGCACAGGATGGGCAGTCTGACTGTCTGTCTGCGGTGCCACTCCTTGGGGAAAGAACATGGCTCCAGGGCTGTAGCTGATTTGAGATGGTCCCAGGACTAACCCCTGGGGGACACCAGCCAGGCAGAATTGCTTCTCTGAACCTCTCTTTTCAGGCTTTCGCAAGCAGTGGTGCTTGGTGCCTGTGGAGAGACGGAACAAGAGGAGGGCTTTCATCTTGACTGTGAGCAGCTCAGTGGATTTCCTCCAAATTACAGGGAGTGATTACTTCCCACCTTGTCTGCCTCGCGCCACCCCCTTCTCTCAGCATGGGGCCTCCAGGCAGCCAACCGCTGTCAACTGTCAGTGCTCACAGCTGACTCATTAAGCGGAAGTTCAGCTATGTGTCATTGGCACAGAAATAAGAAAGAGCAAAACCCAAAGTAACTTGTAGGTAATTTACCACTACTTATAAATGTCCTTTCTTCATTCTTGCAGACTATGACCAAGGGATTCAGAACTAATATACGGCATCTATAGTCGACGGATCTGCCACCTGCTTTGGTGAGCACTTTTGCTTCTGTACAGTCAAATGAACAGAGGGCAACCTTCGAAGGAGTCATAAGAGCTTTGAACAAGTCAGCCATTTAAAACAACCCTGGGTGCTACAAAGGCAGTAGATCCAAGCATCAAGCCATGCAGCTAAGGTTTCCTGGCCCCCTTTTGATGGAAGAAAGGTTTCCCATCACTTCCAAGCTATTACCTCCATACAGTTAGGGATTACATGGAAGCAAGAACAGGGACACTCTGTCTACCAATTTGTTTTTTATTTGAAAACTCCCCCAAGCTTTTCCATTATCTTCTCCATATCAAGCTTGACCTGAAGAGAAAACGTGGCTTCAGAAGGGTCAATGCAGTCTAGACTGTCTCCTCATCCTGCACAGCTGACCCCCACCTCCACCCCAATCCTGCATATTGCTTTAGGATACAAGAGGGATGCCCCCCCGCATTCCCACTCACCTCGAGCCTCTGCTGCCTTTGGTCCAGTCCCCTATTTCCCACCTACAATAGCATCTCCCCTCACCATAATCTTTCTATTCCACTAGCCTGCCCCTCGGGGTTAAGGGGTTCGGAGATGGAGACAGCATTTGTCTCTCAATTGACAACACTACTGTTGTCCTTTCCTGCTGACCATTCTGGGAGCATTTTTGAAGAAAAGTCACTCACTGTTTTTTCCAGACGTCAGTGTTTTAGACATTTTTGAATTAAGTTTAGCATCATAGTGCTGATGAGTAGAAGAACCAGAAAGAATAAAATAACTGATTGAGGACACTAATTATTATATAATTTATTAGCAATATAATATCATACACTGGACAACTACTGATTATGATGCTGCTAATAAACCTAATGTTAACACTGATATTACCACCACTGTTAATTTAACTACTGCTAATGAACTACTGGACACCTAACGAATGTCCAGTATTCACTCTCTTTTAGCTTTGTTTTGGGCCTCTTCCCACTCCTGAGGGAAATGTCTGGCTCTTTAGCTGCTAAATGTTCCATTATGTTCACCAGCTAGTGATGCACTTTGTCAGTGTGCTGTTTGGTGCTGGGCAGGTAGTGTACAGTGGGTTTTTAGAGTCTGAAAACACCAGGCTGTTACAGCTGGAAACAATGCTTATGATAGCAAGACTCAGCCAAAACAGTAAGGATGCGGACCGTAAACCCACAAAAGTGAGCTAAAAGATGCTGAAATGCTTTGCAAAGCTGGGGGAACTGCACAGTCGGCTAATAATTCTCTGTGGGTTTGTCCCAAGCAACCCCCTTTGATCCATTGTTAAATAAAATAAATTACATATAGCAGATTTGAATTAAAACATTTTAATTACAAATAATGAAAGTAAAACAGGCATAAACTGCAATTGCTATTTATTAAGACAGAAAAATACATTCAGTAAAGCAACTGGAAACAAAACAGGAACATTTGCTACATAAAAACACCTTCAAAAGAGTGACATATAAGTCTGAGTGAACACAAATTTTTATAGTGGAATTGTAAACAGGTCGTCAGAGGAAATTTGTATACAAGTTAATCAGCCTAATTACTAGTGATAACAAAATGACTTCATACAGATCATTGTCAAATAATACATTATACTGACTGTCATCCATCAGATTGGTTAGAGCTAAAAGCCAAAACAAAACCTACTAATGCTAATGTATCTAACTGCTATTAGAGGGAATGTAAAAAAGGCTTGGCATTTTAGAGGTGTACTCCTACGCACTTAAATTCTAAATGATGTATAGGCTGCAGAATGTGTGGCCAGCATTGACATCTAATCTGTGGGATGTGAGGTTGACGATGATTTTAGACCACAGTGTCAGTGTTTAGAATTAACCCCCATTTCAGCTGCATTATCATCTATCATTGGTGAATTTTCCACAGGTTACAAGCTAAACACACTTATTTTGGGGCTCCTGGACACTCCGATTTGTCTGTGATTGCCCAGTTCAAGTTCTCATTGCCCATCCGAGTACAAAGCTGCATATTTAAACATCTGCATCAAACACCAGTGAATACGGAGCCTTGGTCGTAAGTTTAAGTTTTATTTTAACCACAAACTTTACGACCTGGGGAAAAAATGATCACATTATTATTACATTATTGTTTTTTTTATTGTATTAAGCAATCAAATTATGGGTAGTTACATTAGGTGCATTCAGGGACAGAGCTGCGTAATAAGTGTGCCACATTTCAATTAGCAAAAAGCCACTTTCCATTACGACTAAGGCCATGTCTTATGATAACAAAAGGACAAGTAAATGTAAGTGCACAGAGGTCATTTTTGAAGGCAACAGAGACAAAACTGTGGGGTTTTTTTCCTTTTCAAAAATTTCTTTCAAAGCAAGCAACAAAGAAGGGAACGGGGGACAAGGGGGAAAAAATCTTCATTGAATATTCATTAACCGGTGCCTAGGTGTATACATGGCTCTTAACCACTCTTGTTTATGACTTAAGGACTTGTAGTACTGACCTTAGTTTAACACAGCAGCAGATACCAAATTAACCTCTAGCCTCCACAGGGCTAGCCATGCCCTGCTAACAAGCAACCTGTCTAGACACACAAGAAGTACTTTATGATTTCACCTCTCACAATCCCTCTCTCTCCCTCTCTCTCTCTCTCTCTCTCTCTCTCTCCCCCTCTCTCTTTTTCTCAACCTCTCTGTCTCTGTTAACATGTACTGGCACATCCTCCCTCCCTCTATCCTCTTCTATCTTTCACCTCACCATTTCATCCCTATTTCCCCCCTACACCATTTTTCATGTACCTCCCAGGCTGTGCAGTGTTTGGGTCATGCACCCAGCAACCAGAGTTTTATCAGATGGTGGACTTTCTCTTATCCTTCACAGCATACCCTGGCCATAGCAGAATAAAGTAATAAAAAGATCTGAAACCTCCAGGATGTTTGGTTTCAATTACACTGAGAAACAAATTTGAAGATACTATATTTCAAGTTGAATGTACCTTTAAAAATATAGAACAAGATGAATTAATTATTATTATTATTATTATTATTATTATTATTATTATTATTAACTAGCTTTTGACTGTAATTACAACATAACTATAGCAATATCATAATGATATGTATTAAAGGAATTACCATAAGCAAACAATCATACAAATGTGAAATAATAGATTTCAATTAAGGTTAGTGTCTAATAGCTGGGGAACAAATCTAAAAATCAGACAAATCTCGCACAAATATCAGGGCATTTTCAGAATTATTATAATTCCCCCAACCCGAAGCAAAAAGTATTCAGTCTATCATATATGTAAAGTGTAGTATCCAATACTTATGCATTTGACTCATAACAGTTCAAAATAGCACTGTAGCAGCAAGACAGAGGGTCAGTGACCTTTGGGGAGGTGTTCTACGGGGAGAGCAGTGATTGGTGGTTATGTAGGTTGAAGGAACTGAACCCTTCTATAGAATTTGACCTTTAACCCCTTGTTTTGTTACCTCAAAATAGTACTGTACCCTTCTATGGGTTTGACCTTTTACTTTGCAGACTTAAACCCTTCTATGGTACCTAACAGATACCTAAACATATCCTATATAAG
>NC_060153.1:7356399-7376924 GCF_021292245.1 Micropterus dolomieu | reverse complement strand
TCTGCATAGACTGATAAAGATGTCTTTTATTAATTAAACTGGAGTACCATGCGTGGCCGCCTAAGGCAGAGGGGCCGTGAGAAAATTTTCCTGTCTAGTTTGTCTTGAAGGGCATTTTGGAATGAAGGCTGCCGGACAGGTTTTTCGTTATCACACTCCATAAAGTTGATATGTCGTTAAAAATAATACTGCAAAAATCATGTGTTGGGGAAATTGTTATCTTTTTGTTTTTTGAGACTTAATTAGTCTCGCAGGGGGGAATATGTAGTGTCCAGTGCTTGTGCTTTTACTCATAACAGTTCAAAATAGCACTGTAGCAGCAGGACAGAGGGTCAGTGACCTTCTACGGTGAGAGCAATGATTGGTGGTTATGTAGGGACTGAACCCTTCCATAGAATTTGACCTTTAACCCCTTGTTTTGTTACCTCAAAATAGTACTGTACCCTTCTATGGGTTTGACCTTTTACTTTGCAGACTTACACCCTTCTCTGGTACCTAACAGATACCTAAACATATCCTATATAAGCTATGTTTGATGTACAGAGAGACAGAGTGGTCATCGGGCTGGGTCACTCTCCAAGCTGCTGCAGAGCTTGTAATTGATGCTGAACTCTTCGATTTAATAAACTTTTATGATCAAGAATCAAGCATTATTGTTCAGACACCACAAAAGCATCAAATCATCACATTTGAGAATCTGGAAATATATAGAATTTTTGCTTGAAAAATGACTAGAACAATTTATCAATGATCAGAATGGTTGCCGGTTAATTTTCTGTTAATAGATAACTCAGTAAATCGACTAATTGTTGCAGCTCTATTGTACTTACAGTCTGCACAAAGATCCAGACATTGCTCTTCTTGCCAGCAGATTATACCTCAACTGTACGTCCTGTGACCAACTATCCAGAAGCAGCCAGTTTTCATCAAGACTGTTAAAAGTTTGCACAGGTCCATGGAGGCTGTACTGTAAAACTAGTGCAGGAACTCAGGAACAAAATTCTCTCTCAGATTCTGTAGATCTGTGAGATTCAGTGCATTCCAGGAACTACTTTGTTTAATGTACTATAAGGACGAGTAAAATGTAACATTAGCATCTCTCATCTCTACATTAAAGTTTTACAACGAAATTGTCATATTGATGTGTTAAGGTTCATATTTCTATTTAAAATAATGAGTAAAATTTAAAAGAGCTGTGTCACAGCACAGTACAGAAAAAACAAAACGTGTCAACATGATGGCCATTTAAACTTTTTGTGTTTATTATGTCATTTTATCAAGATGATGTTGTGTTAATTATTACAATAGCGATTCAGTCCATATTGCCCATTTCTATAGCCTATGTTTGTTTTATTTTTATTTTGTTGTTTTTAGCTGAAACTGCCATGACTACTTATTTTTCAGGTAGTGAATTTGTATGTTTTTAATAATGATTTTAAACAACCTGCAACTAAAATATATATTGCTGTGGTCCTGATCCCACAAGATTACTAGTTATAACTGAATTGAAAATACAAAAAATTAAAAACACACAAATGACCAAATACGAAAAGGAAAGAGTCTGTTATAGATTTTCCTAATGATATGTCCATTTGGAGCTGGGATTATAGTGATGTTACAAGTACAACCCCAGGAATAGACTATTTGTACTAACAATATTTTAGAATACTTACAAATCAAATGTTCAATTTAATACCATCTTATCCTCTCATATCTAACTTTAGAAAGAAAAAAAAGCCCCAAATGTGATATCTACTTGTGTACATAAAACTACAGGATAATCTGCATATTACAATGGGACTGTGATGCAAATCTGACCTGTTGACTAAAAATGTGAGAGAGAAATATGTACATAGATAGACATGCATAGACTGTGTTCGTCTCTATAACCAGCTTGGCTAGTGTTCTGTCTGTCTAGTTGTTTTTTTTTTGTTTTATATATACAGTCTATAGTTTTGACAGATGTCACCCATAGACTGCTGCCTCACACAATCTGTACTACAGCGCTGTTTAGATTTTTGTCCTCGCGCAGACGCCGTATAGTACATGCCTCTGATTGGTCAATCCGCGGTCCGTGCCTAATACAATCGTTTGGAGTTCGTCCATCGGGTAAGTGAAATGCTATCAAACATGTAGCTACTGTTAATAATTTTAAAACAAAAGCAACTTTCTCAATGTGACGTGCGGTTCATATCGATTCCATTAAACGTATACAATTTACTTACAAGGATAACGACCCTCTCACTTCATTAAGTACAAACATATTCATAAAAGAGTTGGCAGTTAGCGGGTTAGCTTCACGAATTAGCTATCAGCTAACGCTACTTGTGTACTAGTATTAAGCTAGGTATTACTCACTACGTTAGTGTTTGGTCAAATTACAAACCTTACTACGTGCTGCCACATGTAGTACTTGTTGTAAGTAACCCCTACAGTTACATTGAACGCAATCGAGCATGCGCTAGTTAGCTGGAACGATGCTAATGTTGCTAGTTGAGGTACACAGCGACCATAACGCCTAACGTCACTGTTCTGTTCATCTACCATTTCAGATCAGAGTTAAGATGAGTCTAAGAAAGCAGACGCCGAGTGACTTTCTGAAGCAGATAATTGGGAGACCTGTGGTCGTCAAACTGAACTCTGGTGTCGACTACAGAGGTAATGCAGCTGGCACCTCAACTTATCCACTTATTTCTCTAAAGTCGTTTGAAAAGTCCAAACACTGCACATGCATGGTCTGTCTACAGGTGTCCTAGCCTGCCTGGATGGTTACATGAACATTGCCATAGAGCAGACTGAAGAGTACGTCAATGGGCAGCTCAAGAACAAGTATGGAGATGCTTTTCTGAGAGGAAACAATGGTGAGAGTCTCAAATATATACTTATATCTCAAATTTCTAGATATTTCAGCACTTCAAGACATGAGGAGGTCCATGGTTCTTGTCACGATCCTTACATGTGTACAAAGGTTTGTCTTATACAAGTCTATATGAGGGACTCGGGTTACAGGAGTGCTCTGAATAAGTGTAGGAGTAGTCGGCTCATTCAGAACCACTCAGGGGAGGTCTGGAGTCTTGCTCTCTCTCGAAGAAAGTTTATAGACACAACTTTAACTTTACTGTATACCTACACATCCATGGTTTCATTGTCTACAGAGAACAAAAGGGAAGCCAAGTTGCAAGCAATATTGTGTAGGCTTTAAATTTGCAAAGATCAGTGGCTGAATATTACCTGGTATTTTACTTGTGTCCAAACAACGGTATACTGTGGGGAACTTAAAGCAACTGACATCGGGAGTTCTCCTGCTTTTTTTCCCTTTTGTCTGCTGTCAATCTTTAATGAATAAAGGATTGTATTACGTGTTTTTTTTATTATATGTACTGTATTCACCATAACAGTTGCTTGAAAAATCTTTTTTTTTTACTTGAGTCCATATCTTCATCCCTCTGTATAGGTTGTCCTTAAACCAGCCATGCATTTGTATTTACTGTGTGATTCCCTCTTGAATGTGAGTCATGCTGGCCAGTGGAGTTCTCAGTGTGATCAAAGGGCCAACAGCCAAACATTTGGGCTATTTTAGTCTTAACAGAGAATGTAGATTTACAGTTTACCTGACTGCTTTTCTATACAGTCTACAGCCTAACACCAATTTTTGTCTTTAACAACTCTAGGATGAGAAATTTGACCTTTTTTATTTTTTTCTCCACAATGAGATCTGCTTCAGTGGGTCAGTGTGTCCCAAATCTGTGACTTATTACTGCTCTTTTCCACGTCTTTTACTAATGATGTGCTACAATTTCCTTCATTGTTTTATAACTTACATTTTAGATCTCAATATTCTCAGCGATTTATTACAGAGATCTTTGGCTTCATAGAGTACCCTTTATTTCTGGAAAGCTCAGGAGTTTTTATGTGATGCATGATCGCATCAAATGATGACACAAGAAATGATGTGTCAACAACTTTCAAATTGGTCTGACATGTCATTGTGTTGCTCAGTGATTATACAGACTTAATGTGTTTTTCTTTGTCTTCCTCTTTCTCCACAGTCCTGTACATCAGCACCCAGAAGAGGAAAGTGTAGTGAAGATCATTCAGAATTTTTTTTTTTTTTTTTTTTTGTCAGTGTTTGTGTCAGTGGAAAACTGCCCTATGTTTTTGGTTATGTAAAGCTTGAAGTCCTGAATGTATGTTTTTTTGAATACGTTAATAAATCCTGAGTTTTGATTTATTTCTGATTTGGTGAATATTATTTACACATTTTGGTGTTAAAACCAAAAGGGAATTGGTATTTGTATAAATGTCAATGTAGGGTCTGAACAGAATGATTTCAACAGGTCTAATTTTGAAAAACATTGTCATTCTTGTGAGGAGATTGAGTTCATATTGTAATATCTTGTTATTTCTTTCTTGAATATATCAGGCTTCTGCAATGCCAGTGGGATTGTAGCAGTGGAATTAAAGATGGGTGTTTTCTGGCTAAATCATTCTCAAAGTTTATCCCTGGAGCAAGCAAATTTACCACTGTTTTACCACAAGGCTTCAAAAGGATTAGAACATAATTTTGTAATTTGTCAGTACTAATGTGCTAATTTGGTAATTGATCTTGATATGACTTGCCTGCAGAAACCCATTACTGAATGGCCTGTGTACAAATGTACTCATCATCCTGCATTTACTTTATATTACAAGTTATTTGATGAACGGCTGTTTGTGTAATTCAAAATGTTATGTTAAAAAAAGTAATGTTTCCCATACAACAGAAACAGAATTTCTCCTTGAAAGCTCAACTTTTTAAAATGCTCATTTAGTTTTTATCTTTAGCTGGCCTGTGTTCAAATTGAAGATAAGTACTGTTCTGAAAGTATTCCTAGATTAATACAGTAATATACCTGCATCTGAACTTTGCTGGCATCCAGTTAAGTTTATTATAGAGCATGTGACTGAATGATGTACCTTGTAGAGTGCCTTTGAATACAAAAGTAACTTGTTGCTTGTTTTAATGCAGTATTATGGAACAGTTCAGTATGTACCTGTGCAAGAATATTCTTCACTTGCTGGCCATTTAAATATCCATTACTGAATAAGACAGAAAGAGAGCGACTGCGGGACTAATCTATAAATGGTGCCACCTGCAGGCTTTGTCAAGCTGCATTAACATGTAAACAGATCTGTCAGATCAACTCCCACTGCCCTCTGCAGCAGACTTCATGTTTAAGCACTTTTAAATGTCTCCGAACACACAGCTTACATTTTGTCATCTGTGACTGCACATAGACGCTCTTTGTTCATAAGTCAGGTTTGGATGGGCTCTGCCGTCTCCATTGACGTTGCCCTGTGAACATGAATGTAGCAGCATATGCAAGGAATTGGAAGTTTATTCCATTTTAGCGTGGCCTGTGGTAATTTAGCAAATGAGTTCAAAAGTGGCATCACCTCATTACGCTAAGATAAGAACGCTATAAATATATGATTCATTAGGCTCTTAATGAGGATGCTGTAGTGTGGAGGCAGTGAGGGGAATTCTTTTCCTTCCAAGGGTGGATTTTTGAGAGCCTTGTTTTCCAACCTGTACATGCGCACTCTGGCCCCTGGAAGGAGACAAAAGGCTGCCAAGGTCGGGCCCGACTTGAGAATGAAGGACGCGTTATTGATCAAACTCTGCCGAGCTGCAGCTGTGGAGAGGGAATGTTGGGGGGGATTGAGCTGCAACACAGACACACACACACACACAATCACACATACAGGCAGACATGGGCACTGAGTGATATGTACACAGAAAGGCATTGTACACAGTGCAACACACAAAGAATCATTATGGCACCTAGTGAGGGTTAGTACAGGCAAATATTTACCTACTGGAATCATAACTGAGCCCTTGGCTGTGTGGCCTCACAGGGAACCCAATTAATACCATTCACAAAAATGACCCAGTGGCAGAAATCACGCTATTGAACCATGCACTTAAAAAACCCCACTGATGCAGTCACTTTTTCATGCTGTCCCTGTCCGTGTCAACATCTGAGTATTGATTTTAGCTTCACAACCTGTTTCCAAATACACATTTTCTCTAATGGATAACTGAAATAATTTGCACGTTGAATGTGAATTTTTAATTTTTTTAAATTACGTGTAGTTTGCTGCTTTTACCCCTTGTCTGGTGTAGTTTGTTTAGGGCACGGCCCCCATCACCTGATCGAAGCAGACTGGTTTGGGGGCTGGCGGAGGATGCTGCAGTGGCTCTGCGTTGATGTATGGAGGTGAGTGATGGAGGGGAGAGGACAAAGGAGGATAGAATAGGTGACAGCCTTGTTATGGAGCAGAAAAAGCAACGGGGAGACTCAAGTCTTACAGCACCACCAGCTGCCAGAGTTACAAAACTACAGTAGAGTCACAGGAGGGAGGGAAAGTGGAGTATGACTTTGACCCTGACTGATCACTGCAGCATGACTGTCTAGCCTTTTCACAAGGGTTCAAATGATGACAAGGACAACCTGAAAATCAGTGGGTTTTTTTGTTTTTGTTTTTAATGGTCGGCCGTACCATGTTCTAATTTGGACAAGGACACATTTCTGCCTTTTTCTATGCAAATCTATTCAGTGTGGATCTTTTCATATGAATGATTTTGCAAGGCTTGTTGGAGGGTCTACTGCACATCGGGAACATTTTAAGTATTTTTTTCCCTCCCTATTTTTCCATCTTGTTGCACATAATCAGCAGTATCAAGGTGAATCACCACACGATAAACGGATGGCCCGTGTGTGTGCATAGGCAAAATAATGTAGTGAATGTTTGGAGGCAGACAAAATGTCACCTTACATTGAAACGAAACATAAAGCCACCACAAATTACAGCCTCACTTGGCATAATCAACACATCCCTGACTCAGGTTAAAAAAGAACAAAAAGTCACAACAAGATCATGTTTTATACATTACATTATACCATCAGTGTATCTGCTGCCCGTGTGTGCAGATGTAAGTAACACTTTGCTTTTGCATGTGCACAGAGACCTCCCTCCTCACAGTGTATTGAGCTCCATGAACTTGACCTGTTTTAACCTTGGCCTGACAGCCTGTCATGTGTTTAGGATGTAAATGATAGTGGTGACCTCCCACACTGTGTCTTTGCTCTCACATTCCACTGGCTGGGTCAGAGGTCCTGTTGGGTTAGTGCAGTATAAACAAACACCTTCGAAACAGTGTAACAATAGTAGACTAATGTTGAAAACAGCTGCTACTGATTAATAAACTGGACACTCCTTGTTTGTCTATTAATCCAGTAATCAGTTATGGCAAAATACATCAGGATGAAATGGGTGTTACTGTGCATTACTGGTGTTTTGATCCAGAAGGTTCACTGCTCCACTTCCTTGTCTTGCAGTAACCTAAATCCAAGTTCAACTTTGATTGGTTGTTTTGATCCTAATTGAGTGTGAGGGCCTGTGCCGCTCTGCAACCCCTAGGCTCTTTATTTAGCCCTTAGGACAGTCAACCTTAGCCAGAAATGTAACCCCTGACCTTCTTATCTGGAAGAAGCTATTCCCAGCATGGACAGAGGCTTTTGTGATTTATCTTGGCTCCAAATGGCAGCGTGATGCAGATGGTAAGGTCAGGGGAGCATTACTAGGTACCCTTCAGGAGGCCAGAGAGCAGCACTGTTGCACTCACAGAGCATGCATGTGTTGCACAGGCTTGGAATGCTATGAACAGCAACAGACTTACAGACAATAGCCAGGAAAAAGTCTTGCGGGGTACAGTAACATCGTCCTTGAACCTTGACCTCAAAAGGCTCTCCAGCTGTCCCACAACAGAGGGGTCTATTTTAGAAACACACTTGCTTGACATCTCTTACTAAATGAAAACCATATTGTATTATTGACCATGACCTGACCTACTTACACCACAATAAGCTGGACTGATGTGAATACAAAGCACATTGTCAGGGTTCTTCTCAACAGGGAAAACGTTGTTTTGTTGATTGTATGCTCTATGTTTAATGGTGTGTCTTAGTGAACTTTTTCATACCTGTTACCACAAAAAGAGGTGAGGCTTCAGGTTTGGGGTAAAGTTCAACTTTGGTATCCTAAAATGTAAAACGAACTACCAATAAGAGCTGCTACATGGACCTTGAGGTGAGGTCTTTTATCTACAGCTGGTTTCAAGGTTATGTTTTAGCGAACATGGATGAGAAGTCCTCAACGTGCTCAGAAAAATGTAGATTTGAACATCTACAAATGTAGACATACGACATAACAACTGAGCAAACTCCTCCGGCTGATTATGTGATAAGAGCCAGAAGAGCTACTAAACTGACCTTGAGGTGTGATAGGTTTGTCCAATTCAAGTGTCAGGTTTTGACCTTGTAAAACCTATCAACAATAAGAAAGGAATGGCATTGTGAGGCAGGCCTGAATTTTGAATTGTTTGGCCTATTCATTGAGAGGACTATGTCTCAATTTACGCGCTTAACACAGCTTTGAAAGCAAAAGGCTCAAATTCCGTGCCATTTAAATTGTCAGTATTCAGAGATCTGAAAGACTTTCCATGCATTTATCTTGCAATTTGGACTCAAACCTATAAAAATCATATCAATACTAGCGTGCCACTTGTTTGGGGAATATTTAATGTCTAAATGTTCAAAAATATTCTTAACCTGATAGATAAATACGTGGAACAAAGTAATCTCATTAAAAAAAGCTTCTGTTAACATGAAATAATTCTGCTTTCATTTTATTTTTTGATACACAAATGTAGTTTTGTGTTTATTCCAGATTCCCAAACAAATATACTGTCTACCATCAAAATCTACAGTTACAAAGAATTTAAGATTGTAGAAGCCTTTTGAATGGCCGCTGTGGGAGCATATCTCATGAAATAGTGCATTGAAGAATGAGGCCATCAGTGCTTGTGAGCAATAATTAGTGAATATGAAGTAAACAGCCTGTGTCAAAGAGCCATTTTCAATCGCCTTTTGCTTCCGAATGGCTATTGGTTGTCCTGTTTGTCAGCCAAGTCTCACTGCTGTGCACATGAGATTTGCATGAAATACAAACTAACCCTGCACTCAGGCAATTAGCCTCCATTACACTGGCGTTCCAATTGCCAATTTGTCTGCCATGCAAGGTAATCTGGAGCATTGCTGGCAAGCACCCAAAATGGTAATAATGGTATTGCAAGAGTCTTTTGTTGTTGTTTCCTCTCAGACTAACGGCCACAGGCGGCTGGTGTCTCACTGGATGAAATGTTGAGGAAGTGGAAATGTTTGCACGGCAGTCAGGAGTCAAGACATGAACCTTTGCCCTCGAAAAGTCCAAAGGCTTTTAGGCTGCAGTGGTTTAGGATTTAGTCTTGCAGAGTTATTCATTTTTCTATGTCTTGATCTGCTATTGTTTTTTTTTGGTCTTTTTGGCTTCTTATTTTGAAGGCTGAGAAATAGGAGTATACCCTTATAGGTTTTTAGAAGGGCCACACAAAAAGCAGCCATAATCAATATTTTCAATATAAATAATGGATCAAATGACTATGTGTATCTGAAAGGTACCGCTTGTAGCGACAAACCCACAGATAATTATCACGCAATTGAGCATTTCCACTCAGCTCTACAGAGAGATTCAGCATGTTTCAGCTCATTGTTTTGGTGTTAGGGCCCTGCAACTTTACTGTTTTGGTTCACCGCCCTCATCAGTGTTGTTTTCAGCTGCAGCCGGCAGCTGTTTTTCACAAAAATGCTCTAAAAACCCACTGTACACTACCCGCCCAGCAACAAACGGCAGACAGAGTTAGTGACTAGCTGGTGACCTCTGTGGAGAATTTGGCAGTGAAAAAGGCAGATATAAGGAGTTGGTTAAGAGCAAAACATAACTCAGATGAGAGTGAACAGGCCTACTCACAGTCATTTTGCACTTCATTTCAGGTTACACAGTTAAAAGCGGTTAAAACCTGCAGCCCTTTTTACAACCTGTCTGATTGTCTGACTGTTTGTGTTTGTTGCTCTGTCCCTTTGTTGTACTTTGGTGAGTGCCATGTTATAATTACTGAATGGTCAAAACTATGACATTACGACCCAAATTGTTATTAACTGGAATTATCCTTATTTGACAGCTTATAATGCAAGCCTGTCATACTGGCCGTTCATTATTAACCACTTGATTCCTCCCATGTAGTAGCATTTGCTCTCAGCTGCTTTGAATCTTGTTGGGATGTTCGAATGAGTTTGTTTCACGTTGTGTGTCCACAGCTATGTAGTGAAGCTCGGTGGTTTGACTCGCTGCACTCGGAGTGCCTGTGATATTGCTCAAGGGTAAAGCCAGACAGAAGAGTTATGACTTCAGCCCATCTCTAGCCATCAGGGAGGTCATAAGGAGGCTACAGTCACAGAACAAACCACACACACATTTATCTAACACTGAGGAACACACACTAAGCGACCTAATCTATCACAAACACACATGCACGGACGCACATACTTGGATACTGGACTAGGGCCAGTATTAGAGCCAGGGCAGTGTCATAAACACAATTACAGCCTTTCAGTCTTGGGCTTGGGCTATGTCGCTCTTCTGTCTGTGTGTGTGTGTGAGAGGGAGACAGATAGAGAGAGAGAGAGAGAGAGAGAGAGAATGTATATGCGTCACAACATATTATGAGGCAGACAGAGGGAGAGCACCTTTCACATCAAGATATGATTTCCCGTACAGCACGGCCCAAGAACAAGAGGCCATTAAATTCAATGTGACACTCCCCAGGTTAGCCACTGATGCTTTTTACGGGGGCGTGTCACTTTGAGGGTTTTTAACGACCATCATGGAAAGTGGAGAGGAGATGCTCTCAAGCTCACACAACCAGGCATGCACACACACACACACACACACACACACACACACACACACACACACACACAGACACCTCATGGCAGAAGGTGCGGCAGGATTGGAGGAGCAGCTTTTATAGGGAAGGTATGACCTGGGAGAGGAGACATGCTGATGGACTTTTATTAAGTTCCAAAAGTGGAGGGGCACTGCTTTTAACTGCATACAAATGGCATCTTTTTTTTTGCTTATTGTGACCGCTGAGGTAATATCCTTCTTAAGAAAAGCTTGTATAACCTTTAAATATGTAAGGCGAGGTTTTGGATATTTGCATGTTATCTGGGCCGTCTCCAATCCCTTGGCTGGTGTACTGTATTGCTTTAAGATGTGTTTTCTACAGTTTCAAGGCATATCTAAGCCCCTTGTGCCCTCTTGTGGCAGACCTTGGTGGTGGTTTCACTCAAAGCCAGCCACTCAACCCTCTTGTTCCTTATTTTAATTGACCTGGATTTGTTCCTTTGCTTTGCTGTAATGAAAAAGCGAGGGGTGCCTCGAGACTGAAAATCCTGTCAGCTTCGCCCTGCAGCAATTCCCACACCCCAAAACTGGGTCCCCTTTACAAGATCTACTGTTTGAAGCTGAGCAGAAATAAAAAATTTAAAAGACCTGGGTGCTTCAATGCCTTGCAATGAATAATTAAGAAATACGCATTTCCAGATAATGGAGAAGGGAATTTTAATACATTTGGATGTAAATCCATTGAAGAAACACTTTGGCATATATTTGTGTGGGGCTTGTACATGAGTTTGTCTTGTATCCTTATTTCTCTGTGTAAAGAGATGGTGAAATATTCATCCAGCGTTTCACAATGAGTTTCCCTTAATGTTAAACATAGAGAATGAGCAGGATCACTTTAGAAAAAATACTAAAAACCTGTACAAATGGGACATGTGCTCATTTGGGTCCTGCAATAAAGGAGATTATGAACAGAGATACCACCACCAGTCAGATACATATACATATTGATTAGCTGGCTTCTCAATGTGCTGCTGTAAAGCGCATATTATCAATACAAGGCAGTCGATATTTTGTATCATGAACAAGGTCATTCACTCAAAACATGTTGGATGAAACATTAAAAAGAAATTAGATCTGTTTCAGGAAGAGATAAAAATCAAACTTTGTAATTAATAGATTATACAGTGATTTACTAGATACAGAGTACTTCTATGAATATATAAATATACAAAATACTGCATATATATGCGATTAAACACAATCATGCCTGCAGTAAAAAGATAATGGAGGATACGTTTTTTAATGACTGAAATACTGCTGTCCGATTAAAATAAAGTCCCATGCATAAATCATAACGATTTAGTCAGTCATACCTGTCACCACCTCCACCTGACAGTTATATCAGATCACATAAAAAGCATATTTGAGGATGAATTCTCCCTTGCTGCTCCTTGGGCCTTTTCCCCCCTGTTGTCATTACAGAGACTAGCTTACAACTCCCTGTACAGTTATGAATCATGGACCATGGGCCTGTTTGATTTTACACTTGATGACTCATCAGAGGTTTAACTCTTCACATTAAAGCCTGGTGACAATTTTATGGCCTCCATACTGGAAGACGAGTGGATACGTTGTGCTGCGCTACAACAGAAACCTCTCTGTCTTCATAACTCATCTCCTGTGATGGCAGAGCTGGATTGAATCATCTTTACTCGGGGCTGGTAGCAAAAAGTCTGACAAGGCTGGGGCTGAGGTGTATGTGTGTGTTTGTGTGTAGTTGTGTTGTGTGTTTGCGTGTGTGTTTGAATGAATGCTCGTCCTAATTAAGCATCAGCAGCTTCTTGGACCAGGGGGAGGCAAGACTTCACAGCCATTAAATCAGGACAATGCTTTTTGTGTCACTGGTGCAGGCACAAGTTGCCCTGCTTCCCCTCCTTCTCCTTGCATCTCTTCTCTCTCCTTACCCTCCCACCTCCTCACCCTCCGTCAGTCTCACAGCTGCCATGCAGCCTAGGGCTCCAAAAATAAATGATGACTTCCCAAGTGCATGGTCAAGGCCAGGCAAGCTGGCAGGGCTGGGGCTCCTTTGAGAGCTACAGCGGGACTTTTCACTGGCATGCCCTCTACTGGTGGATTGTGTTTACTACAGGAGGCACATAAATGCACAGCGGTTCCACAAAATAATAAAAATGCTGTTTAATATAATGCAGTCCAATAAAACCCCAAAGACAACTGCTTCATTGTTGTATCAAAGCTTCACTGACAGCAAATTGGTTTTTATAATTTTACTCACTTAATGGCCTCAGATTGTATCAAATATGTATCAAAGAAGGCATATTATTAACCTTATTTGATTTGGGTAATTTTGTTACAATGTGTAATTTATAGATGTATGCTTTTTGGTATATACAAGTTATTTTCTTGTGAAGCACTTTGTAATCTCTATTTTTTCTATATATCGCTATGACAGCTGTTGTATTGGATTCCACTGCACAAGTGTTCTTGTTATTGTGTCCACTAAGCTTTACAACTTAGCAAATACCCTTCTTTAACATGTCTTTTGGGGATAGATAATTGATCAGTGTACAATACAAGGGCTTGGTACTCTTTTTTTACATGCTGAAAATATAGTGTTTTTATCTGAACCTTTCCTGTCAGGTTTTGAAGCTGGTGTTTGGTGTGAATTTGTATCTTGATGAAAGCAAACGGGATGAGTAAAGAATGTTCCCGTCTCCTGTCTTCACTGACGTCTCACTGCGTGACAGGGAAATGGAAGTGAGGGCACTGAAAAGCCTGAAATGGGTCAGGTTAGAGTATTCTTAATACAGGCTCAGGCTTAGTCATTCTCAGGAAAAAGTAAAGTCAGCAAAGGACCAGTCTGTGTGTGAGAAACAAAAGAAAAAAGAGAGAGAATATTTAAATAATTTGTCCAGCCAGACCCATCCATAACAAATCAAATCATTTTCAAGCAGAAAACCAAATGATTTCATACAAAACGGGGTCGACCAAAACACAGGATCATTTATCAGTTTAATAAAATGTGTGTTGTCTGGCATTGCTTTGCATTGTACAGGTGTTTGTATTTTACCACACACAGCAAGGTTATTTATGTTCATAGGCAGCATACCCATCAGATGCACAGACAATTTAATACTACATACACAAGGTGACATGCAGATGAATGTGAACATGAAAATAAAATATACAACAGCGAAACAGCATTCATAGGTCAGAAGAAGGATGCATTCACAAAAACAGAATATGCAGCAGGTACACACACACACACACACACACAGCCTTGCCTGCCCTCCATCAAAACTCAGCACACTGTGGCAGCTCTGTGCTGTAGAGTGAATGAAGTGGCTTAGAGACAGGTCCTTTGGTCTGGTATTAATTTTACATACTCTGAGGAGGTCATATATATCTTTTATCCCTTTAATTAGTTCTTCTGTCTCTAAATTGGTCAGATCTATTTTACCCATGACGATATATGCTGGTCCAGTCAGTCATGGAATTCATCAAATATAAACATCGCATCTCTGAGGACTATTCAGGCTTTAATACATATTCAACGTCTGAGTTATTGTTGTCAAAAGCAGACGCACTGAACTGAAGTTCAGAGAACTGAAGGCAATTTAACTCACATTTCTGTACAGTCCATTATTGACTTTGGCATCAAATATTATGAATAATGGCTTAGTCTTCTTAAATACAAATAAATGTTCATAGACACAGACCAGTGCTAAGAGCCTAAGGCATTTCAGCTTGAATACTTTCTGCAAAACAATTCAGGACATGTGTTGCTTGTGAAATGCAATCAAAACATCTCATTAGATGATTTATTAATTTTAACAAAATTTATACAAGTTTTATAGATGTTTTCCTTTTACTGTTTTTGTGTGATGCCTCTATAAATGGAAGAGTGGCACACCAGTGGGTGGACTGGGTGTCCACTAGGGGTCAGGCTGACACAAAGCATTCAGTTCCTGCTGTGTGTGGTGAAATAACTCCACACATGCTGAGACATTCGAACACTGAGAAACAATGCAAGGCCAGATTACAGCAGAAAAATATTCCCATTAATGATTAGAAAAGAGTTAATTTTGATCCAAAAATATTTTATTTCATTGTAAAAATCAATTAGCATGATATACGTACCGATATGATGTAAGACCTATTATAAAACTTTTGAAATGTTTTGTAGGAATACATGTTATATAAAGATTAAACCGACGTGGATGAAAAATTAATGTTTGAACTCAATAGGTGTGTTTATATTGTTGTGAAATATATTCAAGAAAAATTCCTTGTATGATTGATCAGTTAACAGCAGGCCGTTGTACAAATACTTCTTACACTATGTTGATCCTCAACTAAAAACAAACCAGATCTTAAATACAGTCTCAGCATAAAGTACTGTGCCATTAGCATTCATATTAGAAATATATTAAAGCTATATATTATGTTATGTTGCGCAATATTAGCCCATATACTGTATGGTCTCTTTATAACACCCCTCATAGCTATATGCATACCAACACAAACCAATGTAGCAAAAAATTAGTACAAATATATTCCTAAATATCAGTGTTTCTGTTAAAACTGATAACATCTGTTTGAAGGTGAAACTTACAGGTGAAGCTGAAATAAGCAGAAACTGAAACACACTTAATCAAATAATAGTAACCATGATAATAACAGTAGTTAAAGGTAATAATAATAGTTAATAATTTGTATTATTGTTATTATTTTTTTTATAACTTTCTAACATTAAATTGATAGTTTAAATTGAAATTTAAAGCTGGTCCTGAAAGCTTAAGTAACATTTTTTTAAAAACTAAAATATGTCTTTTCTGTTAATATAGATTTTATCTCAAATCTATAATATGAATACACCGAAGAAACAATGCTCACACTGGAACACTCCTCTGTCATTTTATAAATGAAACTTCACCTCCGGGCTCAAACTGTCTAGTTAATTTCTTCAACAATTTCCAGTTTTGTAATTGTGCCAATTTCTCTGTAAAAGTCTATATGTGAAGGGTGCTCGCAAAACTCACGGCGAAGTCCAACACGTCTGAGTCACATGTGACGTTTGCAGCTTGTTTGAATATTTCCAAGAGACAGTATTTAAAATGCTCTCATGTTCCAGACAACAGAAAAATAATTCTGTCAGCTTTTAATCTGGACAAAAATAAAAATATATTAAACGTACTGGGGAAACATTAGCTTGAACAGCACAGTGGCACAGTTCAGATTTCTCAGGGAGGTAACTGTCTGCAGAACTCAGTATTTATAATACTATCCTAGGCATTATTTTTTATTTATTTTTAGAGGCAAGTGGAAAGTGATAGTTATTTAAAATGAGTTGGTATTTAAAATATATACTTATTTCTCATATCTAAACTTATTTATTCTATCTTTTAATGCAAGCAGTGCAATAATTTAGTCCATCATTATATAATTGATACATCCTTCACAACAATTTTGATATTTTTCTACAGGTTTAACAAGTATACTAATCAAACCTAATCATAAGACAGAATATTAAGCGTATTAAGAAAAATAGCAGACAAGCCAGAAGTTCATTAGAAGTAGAAGCATTAATGTTTGGTTTCCTTGGTGAATGACAGCTGCACATTTTTAATGAGATAATGAGAAAGTTCTAGTACAAAAAAAAAAAAACTGCGTGAATTTTTACAGTGTTCCACTTATTTCTTTACACTCTCACATGTTAGCAAACAAGATTATGTTTTTGTGTGAGTCTCCTGTATGTGTGTTGAAATGTGTGTTGTGTATTGAAGGGTGCAAACACGCAACACAGGAGGAGCAGCTCCAACATGGTGGAGTCTTTAACAAGCTGTCAGGGGCCATAACATTGTTCTCCTGCAACAGTTAACAGCACACTGGGTAGCTCCAGGTAGTGACACCCTCAGTGCACTGCAGAACACCTTTGCGGTCCACAAACACACACGCATAAAACTTTATTCTCACTTCAGGACCCATACACACCAAAGCAGCTAATAGGCGGCAGTGTTCTTGCTTAATGGAAGTGCAGAGAGAGTTCTGCTGTTGAGGTAGATATGGCCCTCTGGGCAAAAACACATTAACCTATTTGGAGGGTGTGAATTCTAGATGGTGTTATTAGCAGAGAGTATGAGCACCTTGAGCTGAGCTGCTCTAATACTCAGTGTGAGTTTGTGTTTGTATGTGGGAGAGAGGAAGGAGGTGAGAGGAAGAGAGAAAATTCTTGTTTCAGTCGACTGTCTCAGACCGGAGTGAAGGTTTTTGCACAATGCATCTCTGTGGTGTGAAAGAGCAGGTTGGAGGAGGAAAAGCTGGGCTTCCTTCACTGAGGGTTTTATTAGCTCTTTGGCAGCAACACAACAAGTCAATGCAGCGCTGGAGTTGTGCACCGAAAATCTGGTGGGAAACAAAACTGGCCAAAAGAACCAGTCATTTGAGTTTGACAGTAAGATGGACCAAATAGGATAATAAAATAAATAAATAATAAAAGTTTGCTTGACAACAGGTTATGCTGTCATGCACTTTAAAAAAGCAATGAAAAGACTCCATCGTCACTACCACAGCTACATACTCAATTTTGCACTAAATACTTTGAAAAAAGAGGGCAATTACGCTTATGCCATCCACCAATTCTATCCAATTAGCCAATTAAGGCTAATTACAGTTTTAGCTTTGGCACAAGGGTTTTCATAATTAACCATTTATCAAATCACCACCCTCTTTCTCTCCAGAAGACACCCAAGCAGCAGAGCAGAAGAGGCTGCCTCCTGCTACACCAGACTCCCAAGTCCACCTTCCCCCAGGGGAGTGAAGCTGTAACTGGGCTCCAGCTTGCATTATATTCCCCTGAATACGGTGTCAGGGTTGTAAATACATTTTTATTTGACCTCTTTTAAAAGGATATGTTAATTAAATATCATTAAATAATTATTTTATACACTCTCGCATCCTGGCTATAGAATATAAAGTATGAATCTGACCATACATACATCGCAGCCTGCACTATATGAATTCATTGAGGTCACCACAGGGTCAACAACCTGTCCTGTTCCTCTCTGCCACGCACAACACTCTAAGCCCTATTGTACTACTGCATTATCTACTTTTAGTTAGATTCTCCAGTTTCACAGTGTAAGTGAATTTCATCGCGTTGTGCATTATTAAAGGGCAGAAATTATTTATCTAATATTCATTATTTATATTTATACAAGGAGCTTGTCCGCAGGGAGCAGGTCTCATTTTCAGCCTCATATTTTGTAAACAGGCAGTCACAGAAGCGACAGTTCCTCTGATTTAAAGAGACAGGCCTGCTTATGGAGAATGATGGCTTCCTTGAATTCAAATGGAAAGGTGATCAATTTTTAATATTTTTTTCATGCAGCATTTGCATTGACTCATTCTCAGACTCTGCCGCTGCTCTGCCTTTCAAATGGACAATGAGGACAGACAGGTGAGTTTGAAGTGGGAAAAGGACAGAGAAAAGCCTTCTGTGCTGCAGCCACCTGAAAAGTGGACAACATCAACTCAGCCATAAAAAAGGATTTATTCAGCCTTTGCTTTAGAAAATAAATGGAGAGATTACTAGAAGGAGATGCTCACCCTTTTGCAACTGGAAAGAATCACCTATAAGTCAAGTTCGACAAGTCATGGTTTCTTTACTTTTGTTTTCACAAAAATCAGTCAAGTTCAAGCCACGGGCCACTTTCAGAAGCTCACAATGTGTCCACAGATATCCAAAAACCAACAGTCTCAGCCACAAACTCATATTCTGGTAAAGTAAAGTTCTCTACTCAGAACTCGCTGGAGGCCTAAAAAAAGCAGCGTTCACTTGGTCGGAATTGTAACATTCAGTATGCATCTTTCCATGTTAACACCACAGAGTAGACAGATAGAAGGGATGGCAGGGCTAGACAACCAAGTGTGTGTTTGTTAGCCTCCACACCCGTCACGTCTGAGTAGCTTTAAGTACGAACAAAATCGCTTTTCAAAGGGAATAATGTAGAACAACATCATGTCAACTTTAGGATATATTTATATATTTCTTTGGGCCGGCATTAATTTTAAAGCAGCATTTTAAAGTTGAGGAAAAGGGATTGCTGCGCTCAAACTGAGACGAGACACGGGCAGCAGTTATGCAAATGAATGAAATAAATGTCAAAATGGCAGTGAAGAATTGATGAGGACAGAGAGCGCTTGTCTTGGTTGCGAGGCAAGTAGATGACTGAGAGGACAAGTGACGTTCATTTTCAAAGGAAAGTTTCACGCCTCTATCATGGCAGCCATTGTGACTTGCGGATAAATTTTAATGCCCCACTCTGACGATTCTGTGTCACTCTCCCTCTTCCTTTCTTTTTGTGAGTACCCATTGCTATCTCCTCTCCCTATCTTGCTGCGATGACATCCAAACAGACACATGTGCATGTGGTGCGCCAGGACCCAGAAAGCCTGTGCACATGGAAAAGAAAGATGGGGGGAAAAAGTCTCCATAAAAGATTCATCACAAATGTCTCTAATCCACTACTGCATTGTCAAGGAGATGATATAAAGCACACATTGTAAATGGATTCTTCCTTCACTGACTTAAGTCATTTCTACAGAGGGATGGGGGAGTGGAGCCGGGGCGACAGGGGGCATCCTTGTGTGGCACCAGACAAGTACATAGTGTGAGCAGATGAGCAGCACTCTCTGGGACTGCATTACTATCTGTCCCCAGTGCTGCGCTGCCGGTGAGCCCGACTCTAATGTACAAGCCGGCCACATTCCCCTTGTCAAGGCCTTGACGTTCACGTCAAAAATTACCCAACCTAAAGTGACAGACCCCTTTCTTCCCATCTCTCCCCTCTCTGCAACCCGGCCCGCTCTCCAACCTGCTAGAAGAGTGCTTTGAAAGCCAAGACTGCCAATGCCACTCTACTGCGGCAGGCACTTTATTTATTCCTCACCGCAGGCAACGGGAGGTAAAACAATATGGATGGCACTGTGGAAGCTCATAATATTAGCTTTGGCTGTGGGCACTTGGCCATAAATATCGCACTGCCTCGTGGAGAATATGATTGGAGCCACTTGAAGTATCAAGAATTTGAGCAAAAGTCTGAAAAGAAATGGGGGAGAAGGGGCGTCACTACCTTTCTTTCATCTCTTATCAAATCACCCTTCAGCTCCTCCATCCTCCCAGCGCAAAGTGACATAAGTCTCTCATGCTTTTAGTGGCACTTTGAAAAATAAGACCTCAGTGAAGCAAAAATAATCACTCTTTTCAACACTTCACTTCATCTAGCGATGCTCTTCACTCCTCCATTCCAAAGCCCCTTCAATCACATATGATGATATTACGTATTACTTATTTATTTTCTGTTAGAGATGTGCAGAAGGTTGAAAAAACGGGAGGAAGTGACAGGAAGGCAAACGGTTGAGCCATCCCACCACACACGCAGACACACGCACCCACAAACATCCACACACACACACACACACTAAATCTGACACATTTTGTACGACTTTGATCTGTTCCACTGTTTGACTTTTACATTAGTAAAAACGTGACATTTCATGATCTGATGTTCTTTCACCTCATCGTGGTAATTTGTGTGTGTGTCAGGAAGAGAGAGAGAGAGAGAGAGAGAGAGAGAGAGAGAGAGAGAGAGAGAGAGAGAGAGAGAGAGAGAGAGAGA
>NC_060153.1:7300862-7356299 GCF_021292245.1 Micropterus dolomieu | reverse complement strand
TAGCTACCCTCCAGGCAGTCAATGGACATAAAGTTGTTACAGTGATGTAGAGACAGAGCTCAGTTAAAACTTTATGGATGTAAGATACATTTGTAACAAATTAATAACTCACCACTCTTGCTCCTGTCTTTGTTGCTAGGCTGGTAAGGGGAACACATACAAATGAAACAAAGCGTGTTTACCAGCTTTTCAGGAACCGCCCTACTCTGCTACTAATTGGCTAGTAGTCTTTAACTAGGTACTGCGCATGTGCAACTCACAACAAAGATCTTGTAGAGGCAAGATGCATCACTCCATAGCTAAAACAGAGTGTTCAACAGACAATATTGCTTAACAACATGATAAATTCCTTCCAACTCCTTTCCATTTTTGAGGCTTCGTTCTTCCATCCTTAACAAATCCCAATACAATGTAATCAAGAAATAAAAAAGGAAAAAAGAAACCCTGAACAGCCATTTCCTGATATAAATATGTTACATAAAATGGATTTTGATAAAAACAGGGGTTTTTACTGTAAATCCAGCAGTGGCGTACTTTGTGAAAAGGATCAACTTGAACTAAAATATATGGATTCAAGCCTCTTGTCAACAATCATCCATCCAGGTTCCCTTGAGCAAGACAATGATAAAACTGCAAAACTGGATGCACTGCTGTGTAGCTGAACGTGCACTTTGAACTCCTTTTGGAAGAATAAACCATTTCCCCATTGGGATCAATAAAGCATCACATTATTATTATTTTACTAGGGCTTGGACAGATTGTGAACATGGTTGTAAAACAGACTGTACTCCTGTAGCCCAACCTCAATCCTAACCAACTTGACCTTAGTAAGAACTTCAGCAGCAGGATCATACAGCACAGAGAGGCTATGGGTTAGTAGACCCTAGAGCTATGTGAGGGTGCTATTACAACCATATGGGCTCTAATGGCTGTGTGCTGGGCTGTAATGGTGCTTGGAGTGAGTGGAAAAGAGAAAATAAGGAGAAGTAATCTCAGAAAATGCTGACCTCTGAGCCACAAAAAGTAGGTGAGAAGTGTTAACGGCTCCTTGGCACTATTCCGAGGTTTTCTTTATAACCTTTGGCCTTTTCTCTCTGTAGACTGTAGAGAGCAGACCTCCTCTTATCCACCTCCTGTAGTTACTACAGCCTTTTCATTGCCCTTATTTCAGGGTCAAATGAAACCAAAGGCACATTTTTAAGATGCGCTCTCTGTTTTCCTCTGACCAGAGGGTTTGTTTTTGGTACAGTACAATCATTTTGTGTGTGCATGTGATGTGTCTCAGTCTGGAGAAAGTCATTTAACAGTCATTTGACATTTTAGCAGAAAGACCTATGTTTAGAAAAAGTTCATGATTTAGGTTAAAATATACAGCCATGTTTTTAAGCAGGTTTAGGTCTAATTTCACATTTTCTCAAGGTAGAGGAAAACAGAGTTACATTTAAGAAAAACTGTTTGGTTGTTTTGACACAGCCTTTTGAAATAATGTGATGAATCAGTCTAATACCTGGAGATTGAAATTATAGCTCAAAACTGTACTTTTTTTTACTGCAAATTTAGATGTCATTGTGCAAACTTGAATCTAGTAAAACTTTCATACTTTCATACATACAATGAAGAAACAAGAATTAAAATCCTTAAAAAAGCAGCAGTACAGCAAAGCAAAATATTCCCTTTCAAAATAAAATTATTGCAATCAGGTAAATAATTATTGTGAATATTGATTCACAAACATATAAGGACAATATCCGTGTTGCTTGTGGGCCATGTGTATACTGTTGGGTAATTACAAATAATAGTAATGCATCAATTTCAAGATCTTCTCGCATATTTAGCCTGAATAAGACTAGTATTCAAGTATCACCTACACCTGTCAAATGTAATTTAGCAAAATAAAAACTTCTGAAATTACTTCAGAAATGTTGTGTCACAAAACACATACGTACCTGAGTAAAAGTGACATAAACTAAACATTATACTTATACTATAGAAATATACTTACTACTACTACTACTACTACTAATATACTATACTGTCTACCTTTGGTCTAGAACTGACAATACAGTAAGTTTGTTGAAGTAAATGTAGATGTTTAAAAATAATAATAAAGCAGAGGTCAAATACAAGTGAAAGTTATGTTACACTAGAAATGTATTTGACAAAAAAAAAAATATCATCAAATGGATTTGTATTTGTAATATAATGGCCTGCGAAGTATCAGAAGGCTGAAGAGGACAAACAACAGATCAGCTCAAAAGTGTTACCTTGTCACCAGTATGTCGTGACCCACTCCCTCCCCTCTACGCCTCCATCACACCCCTCCAGCCATTAACGCAGTTAGGACCCGGTCAGGGGAATAAGCCTGCATTAGTACAGACAAGTGCGCTGGTGTGATATTGATGGTTGTCACTGCCATGACAGGACAGTCACACAGGAACATTTTCAAAGCAGTGGAATCACCCAACACTCTACCACTTCTGTACTATAGTATATTAACCCTTGCATAGGATCAGATATTTGAATACATATTTTATAATAAAACACAATCTTTTCTGTAACAGCAGTAACGCTAAGACAAAATGAAGTCATTCACATGCACAATATCAATTAAGACCACACACATACACATGCTCTCACAGATCTCCTGATTAAGACTGACTCAGTGCTTGCACACCTCATCAACCCTCAGCGACAGCTCCCCGGAGAAAACAGGCCTCATTATGGCTGAAAAAAAAAACAATGACACCCAGTGCTAGCCGTGACTCTTTTGCTAATGGACAAGCCGCACAGGGAAGAAGGAGGCAGACCTGCATCTATGGGTAAAGGCTCGTAACGGGTGTGCGCGAGCATGAAACCTGATGTGATAGCGTGCCTCGTGGGCAAGTATTATTCCAACTGTATATCATTAGCAGGGTGCGTTTTCTAATTAGCAATAGGGCAGAATAATGAATACAGCTCCATTAATCAAAAGGTAATATATGTAAAAGTACTGTTTTATGGCCTTAGGGAAGAGTGTGAAAGGTAGGAGAGAAAACACAAAAATGAGATGGAATGTGAAAACAGCTATCATTGCCCTGCTGAAAAGAACATTGCTTTTCATATTCATTTACACACATCCTTTTATGCAATTTATGGTGCTTGCTCTTTGGAGCCCAAATAGAGTTGATTTTAAGTACAGAGCGGCAAATGAGGAGGGAAATTTGAGTCAGCACATGCCCTTCTCTGGTAAAATTATAGCACCAATTGTTGTATTACATTATAATTCAGGAGGTACAGTGTGTCGTATTCATCAGTAGGCTAGGTGTCTTTGCCCATTTAGAAGTTGCCAAACTGTCAGAGGAAAGGAAAAGAGATTTTAATGGAGCTGGAAGGCAATCAGCTGTCAGTGTAGTCATCTTATGTCAAGAATTATATGAACAATAGTGAGGACCTTATTAGATTATCCACATTATATTCAGCTGTTCACCGTCAAAAAGAGGGATATTACGGTCAAAGGTTCAATCTGAACCTTTCTTTATCTCATTTTGTCAACAGAGCCCATTAAAAAAAAACATTTTTTCACTGTAAATTTCAGATGTCATTATGTACATTTTAATTAGAGAAACTGTTTTGGGCACGAGAACTCTTCATAGTTAAGAAACAAGAATTCAAATCATTAAAACAAAGTAAAACACTTCATTAAATGTATTGTCAATAAAATGAACTAAATCATGAAAAGTTAAGTATTACTCTAAAGAATAGCACCATTCAGAGTGTTAACTTGTTGCTTGATTAACATACTAACAATATTTTAGTGTTGCAAGGAGGGACAAAGAGTGATCCTAAGGTTACTAACATCAATGCTTCAGTCTGAAATCCTTCTTTATCTCACTTACAGGCTCAGCTTACCAGTCAGGCTCAACCATAGAGTGTATTAGGGGCTCATCCAATAATGCATTAGTTTGTTTCTCGGAACTTTCTGAGATCCAGATACTAAAGATGTAATTCTTGGCGTTGAAAGGGTCAAAAATATATAGCTTCCTTTAAAAAAAATGCTATATAATTTCCTAAAACTGATGGATACTGTGGTTTCAGCAAATGTTACTCAAGAAAGAGTAAATGCTGGGGACTATTTTCAGCTGTGGATTAAGTGACCATTAGGTCTGTCTCAGAGGAATAAGATATCAGGCTTTGGATACACAGACATTACTTGTTTATACGGATCAATTAATTGTTGTTTTTTCTTTTCATGGGATTTGTTGACAATAAGAAAAAAAAAGAACATCACCAGAATTATTCTTTAAGTTGAGGATTTGCCTGTCACTTGGAAAACTAACAATTAATTATATTTCATATAAAAAATACAAATCTTAATCAATCAAAATAAAGATTTAGGTCTCATAATTACACTGTAAAAATAAAAATCACTCTTGAGTGAGCATACAAGAGAGAAGAAATAAGAGAAGTAAGTGTCGAAGACAGACAAATGACACTAATCTTATTTATCTACTGGTCTCTCGGGAGAGTGCAGAAGGAAATCTGTACAGATGCACTGTAGGTGAGGTTGTAATTTTAAGGATGGAGGAGAGAGAGAGAGAGAGAGAGAGAGAAAATTGAGGGACATGGATAAAAGAGGGAAGAAAAGATGGAGAGAAAAACAGAAAGAGAAAAGATCTTGGTGCCTCTTCAAGAAATGTTTGAGAAAGCATTTAAGTGATCTGATATTTCTGCTGCCACAACACTCCCGGCTACTTTATGCTGAATCTCCAGCTCGAGCCTTTTTTCATACATTTGCACCTCACAATCCAAAGTGAGCAAAGCCATCTCCTTGTGACAGCAGCCCGGGCTTTTAAATGCATCCTAAGATATAAATAAACTTTGCTGAGCAGAAGCTGCAAATGCATTTATCCACCCCCACAAAAAATCTAAAGATGAATCCCCAAGTCTTTCTGAGAGGATAAAATAGAAATGTCATTAAATTCCTCTGAAATATACATCACTTTTCACAGAAAAAGACACTTGGCACGCTGGAAGTCAAGTTTATTCATCTCAACTTGGTACTGAAATAATATGATAAAGTTCTCAGTTTTAGATTTCAATACTGAACCTATTACTGCTGAGACTTAAATGTACTTTCATATAAATTTGAAAGCTAATCTGCCTGCTATTTGGACATATTTCCATTTCTAACAAATAAAAACAATTATCAAAAGAATTATTAGAAATTGTGAGCATGTTGTATACTTTTATTTCTTGTGGCTAATTCAACTGGCAAGCAACGGAAACCAAATTTAGAAGGCCTGATCTTATAGCCACATTCTTTCGGAAATGCTGCAAATAACTACAATCGACCAGAAATAAAAATATGAAATGGAAATGATAAGAAGTGTAAAATGCTGTAAAATAACCAAACTTTGTATACATTTATAGGCTCCAATGAACAGAGAAGGAGTTCAAATTTTAGACAGGAGGGGAAAAAGAGTTTGTTCCTGACATGCATAAGATTCCCTGTGATTTGACATGTTGTCTCAACCATGATTTGTTGCCACTCCCCAGAGAGCTGAGTTAAAAGACTCGGAGTGACTTGAGGAAGACATACACTTTAATCACGTTAGCGAAGTTTCATGAAATTTTCAGCTCAGTATGCCAACATCTGCTTTCCATTATTAATCACTGTTGTCACCACAAAGAAGATCCTGGCAACATGATACACTTGACTTCTGAAGTTACTTACTTTTGACTGTAACACAGGTATTACTGTCACACACACACACACACACACTAATCACAAATTCTTGCATGCACACACAAACATATAGAAGAACAGAACACTTATGCACAAATACACCCACAGTGAAAGTTATATGAAAAATGGCTAAATAATATTATATTAAATCAGCAAATTGGACTGAGAGAGACAGACGAGTTAGTGAGAAAGACAGCATAAAAGGGATCAGCTGGCTTTTTAGCATTCTTCTCTTCACTTAAACATCATGCTCCTCCCTGCACTTAAAAGTAGGCCTTCCATGTCTATTTTCCCATTCTATCTTATCAGTGGCATTTACCTCCTAACGAGGGTAATGATATCAGCAATATCAAAGTAGCACTTTTGTCATGTTGCATTAGAGTCCCTCCCTCTCTACCTGCGTACACACCTCTGATCAGAGATTGTTTGCAGAGATACCAAGTGAAAGGCAACTATTTATGTATAAAAGCCTGTCGTCTACTTGGCAGATGATCATTCTTAAGCAGCTCACCACCTCCTAACCACCTGCATCTCTTTTCATTATGCCTTCTTTTTTTTTTTTACCTTGCTCAGGCTGTCTTTCACTCCTCTCCTCATGTGGACTGGGTTATCCGATCAGACTGTGAAACAAGCCAGCGAACGGACGCCTGACAGCGTCAATTAGAGAGGAAAGAACAGTGATCCTTTCTACATGCATTAAATCCAAATAAGTCTTTTGTGTACAAAGAATTGCGGTAAAAAAAGCGTGCACAAGCTTTACTGGCTATTTTGTGAACAAATGAGTTGCAACTCTTCTTGTGATGCCAAAACACGACAGATTTGCTTTGCACTTTGCATGAGGAATTCATTCACTCATTGAAAATAATTCAAATTTCAATAGTTAAACATAAAAGTGTATGATGTAGGTACACATATGGATTAGTGTTATAGAAACATTGAAATAATCAGATATTGTTTTCTTGGTATCATGCATCCAAACTTCAGCTTTATCTAAATTACTGTTCAAGAGCCACTGCACTATAACAGTATGAAATAGATTTTTTGCAAAATGTAAAACAGTTAAACAATTAAAACAAAACAAAAAAAACAATACACGCCTGCCTGACCTAAAACTACCCTTAAAGAAAGTTTTCTCATGTCTAGCTCTCTGCAGTTATATCTTAAGCTGTATACAAATGGATGCCTATTTTAGTACAAAGTATCATGTTACATCACCACCAGATGGCGCTTTAGCCCTTTAGATCTCTCTTACTTTCTCATGCAATAGGCACACACAAAATCACACACACACACACACACACACACACACACACGCACACAACCTGTAAGAATGAATAGATCAGGCCCCATGTACACAGGTTGCATCTTGAATCACATTAGATTAAGAGAAGAGAAGCTCAGGCATGATGTTACTGGACCACCCATTCATGTATTTATAAGGATGCCTGTAGCTGCTAATGAATGCATATTACAATTATTCGTATTCCGTCAAATATTTAGCATTATAGTTTATTTATTGGGTTTGGTGTAGACTTCAATGTATAATTATGTTTAGTGTAAAATGATGCACACTTCTGCTTTAATGCTGTCTGTGCAGCAGCATTAACAAATTGTATTCCTAGTCAAAATGAAAATTTAAACAGTCTCCTTGTTTATAAATATTATAAATGTATATCAGGTAATTTTTAAAATAAGTTGGTACAGATGAAAATAATGATTGGTCTGTTTTATTTTTGTGTTGGAGTCTAAATTCAAAACAAGCTACAAGTATATATGTGAGAGCACACACATACATAAACACACACAGCAACACCTCACTTGCCGCTTTTCATGGCAGCACATTAGACTACAGCGAACTGAGATGCAATGCAGCAAGAGCAAGTACGCAGAGGCGGTTAGGTTCAAGATAACAATATAAGATCGATATGCACGCTCCTCTCTGCTTCTCCGAGGCGTGCAGGGCCTGAATGCCCGGCGGTGCTGCTCTTCTAACACAGGCTTCATTACAACACTGCAACATGGGGTCTCTTATCAGATACAATAAGAGGGTGAATGAAGTGAGACATCAAGGAGAAACACTGGGGAAGGCCACTGAAAGGCAAGGCTGATCCTTCTCAACATCCACAATGTTTTGTCTTAATCAAAATTATGTCAGTGTAGCTGGGCTCACATGGAGACAGACAAAAAAAAACAGACACACACACACACACACACACACACACACACACACACAAAAACTACCACACACATGCAGGAACAGGCATGCATACAAGAGGACACAAAAAAGAGGCTGCCTGATTGCATTCTGTGCTTCAGCATTGCAACACTAACTGGCTGACTGAAGGACTGATGGTCTGTGGGAAAGACCTGCCTCAGCCCTTCACGCTCCCCTGCTCATCGTTCAGCCACCCAGGGAGCCGTGTCCTTCATGGGACCTCCACCTCATACTGCCCCGATAGCGCCTCTCTACCTTTCTGCCTCTCCACGCTTCTACCTCTGCATCCGTGCAGGCAAAGGGACCGGCCTTGCTAATTGGTGATCAGGGGGATGGGTGTCGCACCAGGAGGTGGTCCCTTGATGATGGAGGGGCCAAAGGGTTGGGGTAAATGTGAGGGGAGCAGGCAGTTGCTGAAAGGTTGAAGCTGAATGTGAATGATAAGTCAGAAAGAGGAGGTATAGACCCAACACTCGCAGCACAACACACTCATGCATGATTTCACATGGGTGCACACACCTTTAGATGGCTGCAGACTTTAATTCTAATGTTTAGTTGATATTTTCACAGGCTTGATCCTGACATTGATTGACGTACACTCGCTAATTGCTGCAGTCTTTTAGAATAACTGATCAAAAACATAAACACCATATCTGACCCCCACTGAGCCTCCTTGGGTATTTAGTTTGCCTTTGCCTATGCTGCAGGTAGAATAAACATTTGAATAGCACAGGACAGCAGAGAAATGAAAACCCTCCTGTGTCCACGCTTCAAATGAACAAACAGCTGTGTTGCTGCTGGAGCTGAATAGAGGCAACGAGCCGTGTGGCCAGCCCCCTGCCCTTTCCCTGTTGCCTTGGCTGGCTGTAAACAGACTGAGAGGCAGGGAGGTCGAGGCACGTTGCCTGGGAGCCCGGGCTCCACCGAGGCACGCTAATTACAACAATAATGGAGCCTGATCGCAGGTCCTCACAGGCCATGTCTCCCAGTAAACTACCTCTATGTATACTAGCTACCAATGTTGCTTTTTCCTGTTGTTTGAGATTAGCACATAGCTGTTATCTGTACCCCATTAGGGGGATGCCTGGGCTGATTAAAGCATGCTAAAAAGGCCCCCAGTCCCAACTCAGGCAGCAGGCTCTGGCCTAGCATAGTTAGGCCTAATGAGCAGGCGTTAGCGTAAACATGCGCTAATACTGTGGGGAAACAGGCAGGGTCGGGTCAGGGAAGTGATGTTACCGGTAGGGTGGCTAGCACACCAGAGCTGGGATACTGATTAGTGCTCATAAATAATGCAGCAGGCGAGGCTGGTTGGAGAACGGGATTGGCTACAGCAGGGTGAAGCTGCATAACGATGACAGGGAACCTGTGTGAGGTCGCAGGGAGTCAGACTCTGCTGGTAAAGCTTATGATTCAACCAAAAACATGACAGATGTAAAAAAAAAAGTCAGTCTCATTTACTTTCTGTCATTGTAGAAATTGTCACGTGATGGTATTAACCTTACATGCAAGCCTGTTATCTTAGATGACATATGCCACTACATAGCTGATCATTAACCCTTCTGTGGCAGGGCTGTGGAGCGTAATGTGGCGGACACGGCTGCAGGCTACAGCCAATAGGGCTTCACACTTGGTGTCAGTTTGAAAGGCAGTAGGGGACAGAGTTCACAGGTCAAATCCATTACGGGAGGATTGAGAGAGAGTTTCTGTTTGAGGGTGATATGTCATATGTTGCTATGGGAACGTGGTGTATGAACTCTGCCCTCTGTGAACTTCAGCTGAGACCAGAGGAGAGAGAGAGAGAGACTCGGAGCTACCACACAAGTTCATTAAACCACTCAATCAATCAGGATACGAGGCTCAAGTGGTTCACTACTCAACTACTGGACAAAATTAAACGATTAAATTAATTTAAAAGAAAAATACTAAAAATACTTTCTTATACTTCTGTTATGGTGTCCAACAACACATGAATCCCAAAATACCCTCATAGCTCAGTGTCAAAGTTTTGAACATCAGCACAGTGGTATGTAAGTTTGTGATATTTCTGTTTTGACATTGCTACTGATTTATTTCAACATTAAACATTAACATATAAAGTTGAGCGGGTTGTAATACAATATAGCACGTTATTTCTGAAAATTGTGCTCCTTGCTTTTGTTTCAGTAGTGTTATGCATGTGACTATAATACACCATCCTTTTACCCTCGGATTTGTTGTGGTATGTGTCATCCGAATATTAATTTATACCTGAACACCATACATTTCATTGCAAAAGAACTACCTGCTACCATATTAGGACATGCAATTGTAATTATAATTGTGTTTATGTGCTCATAAGCTCATTTGTATTACTAAAACAGGTACATTCTAAGTCTGAAATAGTCAGGCAGCTGTGAGTCAGACAGCAGAGGCAGCACTGGTCCACAGCCAGGATTTATGCCGTGTTAAACTTGACAAATTCTGGTACAAATCACAGAGAGCTGAAAAAACATGAACATACAGAAGTGTTACTCAAAGGTTTTTTAAGGGGACACAAACAAGTGAGAAGCCCTGCAGCGCTCTATTCTTGTAATGGAGCACAATAAGTTAGCACCAGTCAGTATAGAGTAAAAAATGGCTGGGGGCTACGTGGGTAAATTTGAAACCCTAATAATTTTGCGGTTAATGAACAGGTTCTGAGCTAAATACTAAATCCTAAAGTTAGAACAACCCCCCATCATTATTTGCTAAAATAGTTTTCAGACGTCCTTGCTAGCAACCTAGCACAATTCAATTCATGTGTGATTGATGCGACTGCGAGGTCTGTCTGGTAGTTAGCTTGGCTAAAAACAGGCCATAACAGTTTTATTTGGTACTCTGTGGTGGTGAGTGGTGTTGTAACACACCATAACCTCTATTTGCTCTCACTTGTCAATGTGTGAGCAGTTCACCTAAATTAAGACTTAAAAAATGGGTATCCATGGCCAGGAAATAAGGAAAGACAAAAATGACTACCAAAACTACCAACAACTAAGCCTCATGACAAAAACGTACAACTAAGTCACAGTTTGCTGCTTTAGGGCAAAGTTTTTTAGATGGATTCTTTCACAATAAGTGCAATAATTGTAAAGGCATACCCAAAAATAATTGAGTTGCTTCATATGCAGACAATTCAAGTATTTTACCAATGATTTGACACATTAGTTCGCATGTTCTACACTTTTGCCTGTATTTAAATCATTTTTGATGCTACAGAGCTTAGCCAGATCTCCTACGCTGAAAACCTGTAAGAAAACAAATATCATAATCTCCCTAATGAATTTAGCATTGTGGAAATATTCCATACAGCAACACTCAGACATTAGTATTCACACAAGAAGTGGATCACATTACACGCAAGGCCAAAGAAACCACCAGGGATTTGAAAAAACAAGATGTCTCAAATGAACCTTCACTGAAATCGGGGAAAGCAATAAGGTGAGACCAAACAAACGCCCCAGGACCTGGATACCTGATCAATTAGTCCCCAGGAATCCACAAAGGTAGCAGCTAACCCACTGTGCCTCTATTCATTGTGAAGGTCCTAAGGTGTACAGGAACCAAAAAGTGTAGAAGAAAAAACAACTTGTAAGAAATCAAAGTAATATTTAAAAAAACTGACAGTAGGAAAACCAAACCAGGAAATAGCAGTCAAAAGCATAAGCCAAAATGAAGCTGGAAAACACAAAGTCAGTCCATTACATTTTTGGCTGCAACAACCATATCACACATCACACACTTACACATGCAGACACACAGACGGTCTTACAACCACATACACCATTCCCTCTCCGTTTTCCCTCCACACAATGATGGCTCAGTCCAGACGAGGGCATGCATCTGAAACCAAGAGTGAATCCATATTACATGTGTAGTGTGCTGTCTGTCTGGGTCCGGGTCATCAATTATGAATAGAAATATACAGCCTCAACAGCCCAGGCACTGGTGTCTCACCACTTGTAAAGGATTTCTTAAAAGGGGGACAGACACACAGGTTTGTCATTCAGATGCATGCCCAGGACTTAAGAGACAGACACAGAGAAGGCTTCCTGTTCTCTTACACTTCCCGCCTGGGGAACTTTCTTCTGCTTTCATTTAGGCCATTCCCTGTTGCGCTGAACTTAAGTGAGGCATCAGAAACTTGTACTGTAAAATACTGTAAAACAGCTACAGTAGTGAGAGTTAAGTTAGACATAAATACTGGTGTCATGATGCAGACCTGCAGTCCTGTCTGGATTTTCTAAAAGTGTCACAATGGCAATTGAACATGAAATACTAAAAACCTGTTACATTTGTTCTTGTTGCTCTGTAGCTGCTCAGCGAAACAACAACAACAAAACATTGCAATGGTACATAATTTCTACTGTCTGCATTATGTTTCTCCTGTGGAGAAGTCATTAATCAAAACTAAACATCCCACATCTTCTAAGAATTAAACAAAACATCCCACTTGTGTGTGTTTATGTATACATCTAACACGCTCCGCTACAATGCAGCAGGCATGGAATTACAGAGCACATGTAGCTGGCAAAACAAATTTGCAATTCTCCTTGTCTATTTCCAAACCCCCAGTGTACTGCACATGCCCTCTAGAGACAGAAGAAACAGCAGTTAAGATGTTTAAAAGGCTTTGCTTTCTTAGATACCTGTGCAGCTGAATACCAATAGACTGCTCTTACATTAAGGGGGTGTGGTGACAAGGTACTACATTCAGAGCTAGGGGGGAAATGCTAACTCCTCTGGTTTCCTCAAGGGCAAAAATGTGCTTAATGCCTTTGTGTGATGTTGTGTGAAAGTGTATCTTGAGCATGTGTGGTTTATTCTGTCAGCCTGTTCAGTCTATGAGCTGAGGTAAACACTGAGGCCCTACAAGTGTGCTATAGTGTGTGCTGTAGTCCTTTCAACTGGTGGGACACATCCCACTGATTTCTAAAAGGTCACTGTCATTATTGTTGCTTAGCAACCTTGTATGTGGAGCCATAGGTGTACGCTGTACAGTTATTGTGGATGTGTACGCTGAGATGCAGAAGATCATGGGAAAATCAAATATCAGTGTATGATGAACCAGATAGAGGACATGGATCTATTATGTTAACCGCACAGTTTCAATCTATGATATGTTTTTTGGCCTTTCAGAAGTTGTGTTTGAAAAACCCTGAAAAGAACCCATTAAAAACAGATGATAAAAGTACACCTGAAATTGAAAATGGTGTGGAAAGGACAAAATGCGAGAGAAAGAGATTTGTCAAATCAATGGTGATACATAGGTAGACGACCACTGTTTTATGCCTGTATACCGAAAAGCCCCAAACTAAAAAGACAAAAGCATGATATGTATGGAAACTAGGGCTGTCCCCGACTCTCTATTCATTACTCACTGCAACTTATACTGTACATTTCCAGCTAAACTGAGTCTTATTGTTGACCATTTTCTCTCTGATCGCCTGCCATTCATTCATTCTTGTGCAGAGTTTTGCATGCATGCCGTGCGGCCGACAGCTGCATGCACGTCATGGTTCCTCGCGGGTCTATTTCAAGTAGCCTACTATTTAAAAACGATATAATATTCTTTGTGTGGTTCATCAATGGTGATAAATGATCCGAACGTCCCGTGAGGTGCAGACAACTCGGAACAACACTGGTGAAGTTAAGGCTCCGTCTCTACAGCAAGTTCCTCTTCTGCCACTACATACTCACACACATCATACACGCCTACACATGCACACTGATGCCCCCTACCTTGAGTGTTAGGGTTACAATTTTGGATTTATTCACGCACTTTAAAAACATTTATTAAAAACATCTTTCTTTTTACATTGTTATTTACAGCATTATATGTTGACATTTATATTGTAGTAGGCTGTATATTAACTTATTGGGAAAAAACTGGTAGTTCTATGTAAAATCAGATGTTGAGCACCCCCATATCGCCAAAATGGCATGATCCTCGTTTGGCTGCCAAGCTTCGACTGTGAGATTGACAGTCGAATCGAATCGAATCTTCGACTATTGGAAACATATAAGTTAATGAATGAAAGTAACACAACTGCCATATGAGGTAAGCATCAGCAATGAAATGTCTGAACTTACTTAGATGTGCTAAAGTTCAGATCAAACAACATTTTTGATCCAGTTTCTGGTGTACATTTTTGCGTATTTGCATTCTTTATAGTAGTTTTCATTGTGACTGAGAGTGTTACTGAGTATTTCATTCCTGTGCAGGATTCAATTTGTGAACCCACACAAGGGATTTACAAAAAGTGACGCATGCACATACACACAGCATCATAATCGTATGAATAATATTCAATTGGGATGGTTTTGCACCTCAAGGAAATGGGGTAACCATTATGTAGGGATTCGGAAAGTAAGGGTGTGGAGGTGGTGGTGTAAAGGATGATGGTGGATGGGTAAGTAACGTGTCTTTTTTTATTAACTATAACCACAATTTTTCCCTAACCTTAACAAAATGGTATATGTGGCTAATCCTAATCATACCTTTGCTAAAGTTTATTTGTCACAACCATGATCCTTTTCCAGCTGTAACCATACTGCAATTGCTGTGCACAGATATTGTAGAAAGCAAGATTTCTTTTTAAATGTTGGCATTACGCTTAAAAATTATAACTATATTGAACTTGATCTCGGTTTTGTAGAATCTTCCAATATCGATGGGGTTGGGACGCGAAGACAAAAGCCAAGCCATGCGCACATTTCCAGTAATGTGGACAATATTTGATCAAGAATTCAGTATTACAACAATGTGAGAACATTAATTCTCTCAGCTTATGGTTGGTTTGGTGTTAAGATGCCAACCATTATCGTGGTGACCCCAAATTAGTCCTGGAACCTTTTCTGCATCCCTCTCTCCCTCATCTCTCATCTCTCCACTGTCGCTATCTAATAAAGGCGCACATTTTTTTGGAAATTCATTTGACACAAATGTGCAAACATTTAGAAGGAAACTTCAACAATATTCCCAGTAGATCGGACATAAATTCCAGGTTTTATCCTATGCATTGTACTAACAGGCTTGATTGTACTTTGTTGAAGATTTTCACTGGTTATTTTTGCATCTTGCACAATGATGTCCTCCCGAGGATAGATGAAAGTTGGTCTGAGTTATTATACAATGATAAAGCCAATGTAAGGTATGTACAGAGCCCAGTATAGAGGCAGAGTGATCTCTGAGTCATGTCCCATATGTGGAGGTTGATGGATTTCCCCCTTGCTCTGCTCCCTCAGCTCAGTGGGGAGAAGGCAGGGCTGATAAGGTGATTTATCTGCACCTTTCCACCTCCTGTAATGGATGGCACATCCACCTTTCCCTGAAACTTCATCATCTCACAGCTGTACCCCCTCTCTCGTGAAGAGGTGTGGGAGAGAAATGAAACAGACATGCTACACAAGGAGAAAAAAAATGAAAACAGACTAACCAGATACTGACTTATTTTCCACACTTTCTCATTAAGAGAGCATGCAAACATGACACCATCCACTCCAAAGACACTAAATCACTCTCCGACGTCAAGCACAACCAAAATATTGGATAGGTCTCTGCTTCAGCTCATTGCTACCGGTGCTTTGATTGATTCCTTAATTCCTTCATCTGGCCTCGGTCCTTCGGGGTCCTGCTCTGTGTTTTCATTGCATAGCTACAAGGGCTGGAAAAAATTATGGGAGTGTCTCACAAAACATGGATATGAAGTAAAAATAAAGAGTTGGTTGCTGCCATTGTGTTTATCTTATGCCTGAAGTTTTAGCTTACAGACATCATTTGTTGTTGTCATCAACAACTCACCTGTGCTCTATCAATACCAGGTGTTATCTTGTTAAAATGTGGAACGACTTCAGTATAATTTCACTTTGAATGAAAGGTGCGCATTGTTTCATTCGTCCCTACTGTGCGGGACGGATGAAAACACAGGGGTGGGACAGAAGAAATACAACGATATACATTTAAATAGTTTATGTTATTCTTGTTTTTATTTAGAAAGCTTGACACTGCCCTTTTTAAAACGTAATTGTAAACTCATTATGTCCTTTTTCTTAATAAAAAATAGTATAAATATAACTTAGCTAGCTAACTACAATATTAGATATTAGATATCGGCTGCCCTCTTTATGTACATCTGCAGCCTATTTTCCTGGTCTACTGTGAAGACCCTGTTATTTGGCTGTGAGTATCTTGGTGGTCCAGCCTGCAGCCTAGTGGACTCTGCACCGTGACTCCTGAAGTTTAAACTTCCTTAGCTTCTAAACTGAAAAACTTTGACATTTAAAACTTCAGGATGTGTTAAAGGACTAACTGCTCTTTCATGTGATCATGACCATGGCACATGGAACAATAAACATAACTCGTCATTCAAAAAGAATTCTTGCTTGAGTGAATTCACTTTCCCTGATTGAAAACAGCTTCTTTCTTATAACTCTGGGAAAGTGTGATGTATCCACCTGATTTTTCCTGGTACTGTGGACTGTATGTGCTAAGGTAATTTGGCATATCAGACTTGTATGGGCTCCGAGAAAATCACTGTGCTTCATTCGTCCCGCGTTACTGTCCAGCATCCAGTACAGACAGAAGGTTTTTATTTTATTTCAAAATGATCATTATGTGAGAAAATAATTTGTTTGAATTTCTGTCATTAATAAACATTTCATTTTCTTTTTTGTTATGATAAAAAGAGCCAGAGAGCCAGAGAAATTCCCACAGACTCCCTGGAATGATGCTAACTGGCATGTCATTAACACAGTGTTGGTCACCTTCTTCACTGGGACAGGGAGGCTACAGTTATGGTGCTGCTGACTCATCTGTTGTTAGTCGGCTAAAAGGGGCAGGGACAATGATTTAATATGCTAAATGTTTCCCTGCACTGATTAAATGTTGATGAAATGTAGGCTTACACTAGTCTGTAGCTAGCTAGATTATTTCACTGTGGACAATAAGCCAACGGGTTAACACCACTCACAGACTAAAGGCTACCCACCTTTCTTGGTGAAAAACTGGGTTTCTGAGTGACATCCTGTCCTTTGTCTTTCCTCTCTCTCTTTCCTCTCTTTCCTTTTTTGAAAACCAGATTTTGGTTTACTAGGCAACATTGTGATCACAGTATTTCTGGCGCATCTACTGAATGCATCTAAACACCGTCACTGATGAGTGGCTAAGGCAGGATCAAACCATTTCATGCAGATACAAGTGGGTGGTCGGTCAATATGGATGTTTACTTTTTAGTCAATCGGGATATTTAACTTCTATTGCCAAAAACAAAGAGATCATTACTTGTATTATTATAGTTAAAATACTCAATGATGACGATATAATTTGATATTAGTTTTTACCCATTTTTTGCTTGGAATTGTCCTAACTTTCCCCCCCTATACGGAGCCCCTGGTAACTACTCTACTGTCCATGTAGACTAGGCAGTGAATTTGAATTTGTCAGTGTCTTAAAAACATCTGACATGACTTATCCAAAAATGACTACGGAATACCGTTACACACTCTACTTCCAGCTGAGCTTTCAATCTATGAGGAGCCGATAAAGATACACAGAGATAGTGTATTTATCTATGTTTTGAAGCTGGGGTTCCAAAAACGTTTTGATCTGTGACTAAAAATGAATCTATGTCTTTGCCACCTCGTCACAGGTTGCATATGACTGCAGGCGGTAAACAATGGATTGATTTGTCCTTTTTTTAAAATCACGTTTTGGGGAATTGAAGCTGCAAAAATATCCAGTGATTTACAGATTTACAAGCAAATATTAGAAAAAAGTCGACAATATAGAGGATTTTGTGTAGCAGCACTGCGCTGTTAATCATCTTGCAACCCTTAGGTGGTTCCTACCCTAATGGTGGAAACTATGATTGTTTGGAACACACTGGACATAAAGATTAACACCTGAGGACCACATTGTGCTGTAGGAGTGGTTTAAAAAGTTTCACTTTTAAATATGTTTGACGCTTTTTTCCCCACAACTTTGACTTGCGAGCGTAAAATCTGTTAATCTATGATGACTAAAGCTGACAACAACAACAAGCTACCAACTTTCCAGAGCCACCTAGTGGTGGAAATGAAAGATGGTGGTCTTGGTTATGGACCAGGAAGAGATCTTGTTGGATGGTGGATGTTCATCTGTCAACTGACCTCCTATCACCAAATAAGCATTTGAACAAATTACCTATGCTGTTAATGTTTATGAGGACCATCTCCCCTCTTTGTAAGTGCAAACATACTGTATCTCCAGTATATGTTTAATGGGCTTTCAGAGCAGTAAATGACAATAATAACATTAAATTGAAAGTTTCTGAGTATTTGTTTTTAACAACTTTCTCATCAATCTGGAGGCAGCATGGCATCTCCACAAGGATAAAAGCCAAGGATTCCCTGCTGATATCCAACCTGAAGAAGCCATTTGGATGAATTGGAAAAGTTTTTCAACTCTACAACAACAGTCCAGCGGATTTTTTTTTAATTATTAAAACATTATTAAACTATTATTAGTGTTTTGACTTGGCCTGTTAAATAATTCTAGAGTTTTTGTTATGCACCTGCACTTTAAAAGAGGGCATCAAGTAACCAACTTTGACCTAATTACACTAATTGCTTCATGTTTTTTTTAAAAGTTATAAAAGTGTCAACTGCCGCAACCTTCTCAAAGCTCACACGTTCTGCTAATTGGCTCTTGAGTAACATTATTCACCAGCATAGATACTCACTTTATCTTGATTTCATTTACTTATTTTTCCTTTAATATTTTAATTGTCTTAGCCATCTCCTTTGATCTCCTTTGCATTTCTTCACACATAACAAACTAAAACTCTAAGGATCTAACATTTAACAAATTAGCTAGAGCTAGTGATTGTATCATTCTGAGGGTCTTCAGTATCTGAAGCCTTATCTTAGTTCTCTTCTGTAAACAGCTCCCCAGCTCCTCAGCTTTTCTTAAACATGATTATAATTTTTTTTACACCACAGAGAGGATACCAATTAACCTCGGTGGTCAGCATTAGAAACACAGCAGCGTGCCGCTGGTTTCTGCTTCAGTGCCTCAGGCCGCTGGCTGACTCACCTATGTTTTAACAGTAGCGAGGAAAGGAGGCGTAGGGTTGAGGAGGAGGAGGGAGACAATCAATAGCAGATCAAAGTGTTTTAGCTTACCTTGGGCTGCAAAGAGAGAGAGGCGCTGTAATCAGCAAAGACACTGTTTACTCGCCAAGCCTTCCCAAGGCGGAGGGAAGGACTCCAGGCGCTGGGTAGGCTGAATGTGGTGCTTTCAGCCACCTATCTGAAATTAGAGAGGGAAATAGAGGAGAACAATGTAAAACAACAAGCTGGTTTATGCCATGGCCTTTCAGAGAACGGTACAAAATCTTACACATTTAAAAGAGCATTTATTTTTAATGTATATGATTTATGTTATGATTATAATAAACATGTAGTTCTTAATTCAAAATTCTATATTTTATCCATCTTAAATGGGCTATATGTAGATTTTCAATGAAATCACTTAATAAATAAAATTTTTACTGCCTTTTGTCAATGGGCTGTAGCCTCACTTAGAAATAAAGCACACACCTGTTTTCTCTGTTGCTTGCAACAGCCACTATTCTGCTTTTAATGTGAAGCTATTGGGTCGAGATGTAGCCCTGTGTGCGCTCCCGAGCCTCTTTCAGACTACAGTGACATGCAGTCCACTAGCATCATAAAACGACCAGCTCCCATCAGACCAAATGAGATTCTGATTAATTCGGGTGAAATCAGTCAACATCGGAGAGGCTGTGTTACGGAGAGAGTCACGTTAGCTCGCCAGCTAACGCCGAGCAGTTGCTAACGTTATCCTGTGCAAAGTAGTATTGCTTTCCACATTTCTTCACCAGCCAACATGATCCATATTATCCTGTGTACCACCAGTAATATGTCAAAATGTTGATTTAGCCTGTGAGAAAAGATGTAATGGTACAAAGGAGTGATTTGTTTATACTTGCCTTGATGCAAGGCAGGAGCAGCTAGCTAACGTTACATTAGCTCATACATGCCGCTGTTTACTTTGTAATGTTGAATTTAGATCCATTGTTGTTTTACGGATAGGCCGACACAGCTTCTCCATCTCTCAGTTGCTGTAACTAATGTGACCCACATAATATACAATACTGCAACAAAATGGCGCAGGACAACAACACAGAGGAAGACCCGTTCACTACAGTAATTACAGTAATTTCTATAGCGAGCCAAATCAAAACCACAATCGGTTTCATACAGAGATATGTAGTGATCTCTCTCTTCATACAGAGATATGTAGTGATCTCTGTATGAAAGCGGTTGTGTTTTGGATTAGGCTCGCTCATGGTTCAAGCACACTTACGAGCACATGCCTAGTTGCAATCTTAAAACCGCACCGCTAGTGGCCGCTGAAAACTACATATTGTCCCTTTAAAAAGTTGCTGCTACCTGAAATTGACTTGTCAATGGTAAGGCTGAAGCTGTACTTCTGCACAATGCTAACATCAGCATGATAACATGCTCAAAATAACAATGCTAACATGCTGATGTCAAGAATGTGTAATGTTTACCATGTTTACCATCCTTGCATAGTGTATCATGGTAACATTTGCTAATAAGAATTTAACGGTAGAGTGTTAAAAAAAATAGCATTTTTTAATTATGACACTTAACAGTAATCCACAATGTTATTGAGTTTTTATACTAACAATCATTTTAAGGATGTTGATTCTCTTCCAGTGCAGTTTTTGCAAAAGGCTTGAGGCGTGAGAAACAGATTTCCATTTATACAATGTGATGTATGAGCATTGTAGTTTGACTGTCTTAATTAATGTGAAATTAAATCCAGGACACAGGACCACATTACTGTTGTGGTCCCAATTAAAGAGCTGCATTCTTTGAAGCCTCAATTCCATGACCATTATTAGGCTCCTTTAAATTTGGCTCCTTGTCACGCTTTGGTTTGTTTTGGTCTATGTATTGGGTGTTAGATCTGTTGTTTTATTTGGTGACGGTCTGTTTGGTTTGTGTTTCTGTGGGTTTGGTTAATTTGTCAGTGTGCTTGTTTCCTGTTCTGCCTTATTTCTAATGTGTTACACCTGTTTGTGTTCCCGCACTGCTCATTTGCCTCAGTATATATTGCCTTCTGTTTTGTCCTGTCGTAGCTGGATCACTGTCTTCTATGTTGAGTGTGTCAGCCTGTTGTGTGATCCTGCCTCGTTACTCTGCCTGTGACGCAGCCAACTGGTTTGTCTTCATGTCTTTGTTTCGTCTCACCTCAGCCTGCTTTGATTCGATTATTGTTTTCGTTCTGAAACTTTGGATTTATTTTTTTGCCTTGTTTGGACAAGCTGTATGAATCAGTTTGCCATGTTTGGACTTACATATTATTTGGACTTATCAGGACTCTTCCTCTGTTGTGAGTACGCTTTTTGTTGAATAAATTATCAGAACAAATCCTGCCAGTTCTAGCGTCTTCTGTTTAGGCCCAATTCCTGTCTGCACTCTAATCCAAATCCAGACCCTCCATTAGATTTGGGGACTACAGGACATCATTGGTCAACCACCTTTTCTCTTTCATGGTAAATTGGTAATAGGTAAAATGCCAATAAACTTATGGTCTCAGTAAATATCTTATTAACCATGTTAAATTTCCAGGCATTTACATTAACTAAACCGATGGAAATAATCCAAAAATAAACCCCAAAGTTTGTTCTTGATATAAGGCTGGAGGTTTTGTTTAAATAAATGACATCCAGTAAATAAATGAAAGTTAAATAGATATATTTGCAAACAACTCTTCACTCTTTTGTGCAACTTCCTGATTTTCACTGCACGTTCACAGAGACCACCTCAGTGTAGCGTGAATGAATTATTTTTGGTCTAGGAAGGAGTAGTGGGTTCACTGTTGCTTTCAGGCACTTAGAAGAACGTGACTCACAGAGTTGTGTCCTTCAGAGGACCTGGCCCAGTCCCAGTGTGCACCCTAAGCCCGAAGCACTGAATAAACCTTTCCAGACATTAATTCACATCACCTGTGTGTTCAGTGAAAATGTTTGAGAGTAGGACGATAGAGGGGTTTCCAAGTGTCCAAGAGGAACGGGACTGCACTTTGTGAATCACGTTACCTGGGGCACAGACACATTTGTGGGTGGTAAACTGCATATTTCATTCATGTAAGTGGTAATTAATAAGTGTTTGTTACTCATTTATTGAACAGATAAATAGCCTAGTAATACGATAAAATGAGCTGCACACAATTCATGCCTAGATGTTTGAAATTATATTTAAATTTCTCAAACTGCGATAGGCCTAAACAGACCAGTGCTCATGCTATATATGTACATATAATTGACGAACATTTTGTCATTCAGCTACTTGACAACACAATTAAAACTTTTATCTGTTTTTCATCAGCAGCATATAGCTTATTAGTTATTGTCTGTTGTTTATCTATGAAAATAGCAAAGGTGAGACCGGAAGAGAGCATAAGGAAGCAAAAGTCAGCCACTGGGAGGTCTCATCTCACAGATCCACATCCGTTGAGTGGACGGCTGGCTGAGTGACATTGACCCATGACACCAACCTCCCTCCACTGCCACATCCTCCAAGCTGTAAAAAGCATGTCTGAAAAAGGGGAGGTGGGGGCAGAGAGTGAGTGAAATGGGAGAGAGGAAGAGGGGGAGGAGGGGTGTTATGCTGAGTGTCCATGGAGGAAAGACCAACGTGCTAAGATTTGGAAATGAATTGAAGGATTGATTCCCGTTCTGGTGAGTTCATCATCATAAGGGGAGTGAAACTGTCATATTTTTTTAAATTTATTTTTAACTTTTTATATTTTTTTCTTATGGTCACCAGGGTGAAACTGCCCTTCTCTTTCTCTCTCTCTCTCTTTTCAAGCTGAAGTGACCACACACCACACGTGTCACAGGCCTACCAGACAGGGGAAACCAGCAGTGATTTAGCAAACAAGCGCTCAATCAATGGTGCAGTGAAGCGCATAACACATGCCAGTCAAAACCTATTACGTTCAAACAGCCCTCTTCAACTTCCACTCCACTGGTCCGACCCTTGGGCTGCTAGCCAAAGAGACTGGCCAGAGGACAGCCACAGTGTTATGAAGTCATACACTTTGATGTAAAAATATTGCTTGTTTGCCACCTATAAGGGCTCATTAGTTTAATAATTAGTAATTCTTAAGTTTAAAAAAACTGGTAACATATCCAGCGCAATTTTATTAGTAATATAATGTGTAGAATAAAAATTCAATAATACATATATCTTTATGAAAATGGGATTGAAAAAAATTTGTAGCACAAACACTTTTCACTTTTATAGTACTTTTTGTACTTCTACAGTAGTACTTGTACTACACATTTTCTGAGCTGTAAACTACGCTGATTAGCATCTTTTTGATGCTAAAAAAACATAACTTTAAAATGTGTGTGAACATATTCAGGATAAAAATCTGGTTCAACTGCTTTGCGCTTTTGGGTGTTTTTTGGTGCAAGTCTTCTGGGAGGCAAGTATCACATTTTGCTTGAATATAAGAATGCAAGCATATTAAATAATAGGTTAACTACTTTGCCATAGTACTATTTACACCATACATCTATGTTTAAGTTAGTTATTACAGTCGGAGAGGCCACGTGTTACATGTAAATAAAGTGCACTTTTCAAGAATGTTTTGCCTCCAATTAAGTAATTGTTGTAGCGCTTCATCCCTGCCGGGTACCATTGTCTTTTTAACTTTTTAAACATCTTATTTAAATATTCTTTGTAATGAAAAATGTTATTTGACCCTGGTGAAGGCCACAATTTATACTTAAAGTTTTGACACTTTAAGGGTGCCACTATTTCTTCATTGTAGCTGGGGTGTGACTTTGTTATCTTGACCCTCCCCGGAGGTACAAATATTTGAGTGAAAATGCATGACCCTCCCTCCACCATAAATAACCATATTTTTTAAATTATATTCACACCAATGGTAGCTAGTATTGGAGAAAATAAAAAGCATAGGCTGACCTTTTCCAACAATTACATGTAATAGCGAATTGTGGCTTGTCTTAAACTGTGGCCCTCTGACCGCCCTTCACGCACATCACATACACACACCTCATAGCGTGCACACAGTCAACGTTAGCGGCACGTGCCAATTAAAGCAGCAGTCGGTAACAATTGAACATACAATACAAAACCTTGCTACCTTGCAAGAAGTTTGCCCTTGGAAACCTCATCCAGTGTAGGGCTCGCTCTCTATGGCGAGAGCTTTGCCAAGGCCCCCGATTCCTCTCGTTTCGATTTGTCTACTCAAACATGAACCTCAAACGCTTTGCAGCCCAGGGCATGAGCTCCAGGATTCAGAGGCAGCTGCAATAATGCTTAACAGCGACATGACAGGCTAGTACACCACTGTCCCCCCTCAAAAGTTCTCCACTGTTTGTCATCTTGCCTCTTTGCCACATACAAGCTCCATGGCATCAAACATAATGTGTTCACATACGGGTTTAGCACGATTTTTGCGCTATATTTGCTGAAGATGGAGGGATGGGCAGTTCTTTCATAGCTGGTGGTTGTTTCTCAGCTGTTGTTTTTGCCAAATGTCTGAAATTGTGCTCTGAAGATATTGGCTGCGTAGCATGTGCACAAGCAGGGATTGATTTTTTCACGTTATGTCTCATGTACTATTGTCAATATATACTGAAGAAAATTATAAACGCAGCACTTTTGTTTTTGCCCCCATTCATCATGAGCTGAAGTCAAAAGATCTAAGACATTCTCTATGTACACTAAAGGCCTATTTCTTGTAAATATTGTTCACAAATCTGTCAAAATTTGTGTTTGTGAGCACTTCTCCTTTGCCGAGATAATCCATCCACCTCACAGGTGTGGCATATCAAGATGCTGATCAGACAGCATGGGTATTGCACAGGTGTGCCAGAGGCTGGCCACAATGAAAGGCCACTCGAAAATGTGCAGTTTCACTGTATTGGGAAGGTCCGGAAACCAGTCAGTATCTGTTGTGACCACCATTTGCCTCACGCAGTGCAAGACATTTCCTTCGCATTGTTGATTGTGGTCTGTGCTCACTGACACAGGTTTTGACAGATTTGTGAACAATGTTTGAGACAAATAGGCCTTTTGTAAATGCTCCGTACTTGTATAGCGCCTTTCTAGTCTTTTCAACTACTCAAAGTGCTTTTACACTACATCTGCATTCACCAGTCATACACATTCATACACTGAGCCTAAGTGCTCAAACAGAAACTAGCATTCACACACATTCATACACTGGCGGAACAACAGGGGCAAATCAGGGTTCAGTATCTTGCCCAAGGACACTTCGACACGCAACCAGGGGGAGCCAGGGATTGAACCGCCGACCTTCCGATTAACGGCCAACCCGCTCTATTTTTTAATGAAGTTATCAATTTCTATTTTAATGACCGTTTTCCCAAATAAACATAACATACACAAGTTGCAGCAGAAGTCAGAATAAAATCAATTGCCAGGGCGGCCTTTGACAATAAAATTAGAACAAATGATTTTGTGTGCATTCATGTTCACTGTACCCAAGCACATGCACTGCGTAGCCAACATACACCCTGTGCATGGCAGCTGCATAAAATTGCAATGAAAAATAAACGTGAAATTTGGAGGGGCATGTGTGTGAAGAGTCTTTGAAGAACTTGCCCTCAGTGTGTGCCTTTTTGTCCTTTTTGCTTTATCTTCATCAGTTGGAGATGATCAATATGCTGTGTAGCCTCTGACATTCATGTGTAGTCTCTGACACCCCCACATACTTCTTTGAGAATTCTGTGATGGAGAGAGGATAGTCCAGACGCACAGTGGCAGTTAAGGAGGGATGCGAGGTCCAATCATTAAATACAAATATTTTGAAAGGAAGAAACATTTTAAAATAAAAACAAAACACAAACATTTAAAGCTGTATGTCCCTCCCCTATTGCCAAAATAAAAAACTTAAGTCTATCCCCAGTGCTTAAAAAATAATTTGACATGCTTCCCCTATATTGCAAATGCCCCCCTCCCAATAAATAACAAACTGTGGTATAATTATGAATAATAATTATGAATATATCACAGTGAATACCAGCTGATCTGAGAGCTAGCCTAATGCTAATAGCACTAGAAAATATTTAATGATGGACTCTGCCCTCTGGTATCTTTCCCTGTTCCTGTCACTGTTGCTTTTTGGCCATCAGTGCAAATAGTGAGAATCCTGGCATCACCTTGTGATTTATACACATGCATGTACACGTGCACTTTTGCAAACACACACACACACACACACACACACACACACAAGAACACACACATAGACACAAGTTTACACAGACACAGACACACACACAAGAGGCAGGCTGTGAGCAAGACGGGTTTTTGTGTAGCACCACATGCGAATGAGGCTAAAAGAAGTGAAATGAACCCTTTGAGTCAAAGAGGAGCTTGGGGCGTGCTGCAGGCAGAGAGCTCAGTCAGAGAGGGAGCTTGGCAGGCAAATGCGCCTTCTGTTGACAGCTTCCACTGAACATCTAATGGCAAGAGATGGAGGCCCACAACCGCTTTCTTCCATGCCATTGGTTTCCCATTTCATCGCATTTAGTAGGGCGCCTCTCAGCGCATTTGCAAATATGTCAAGTCACCATTCATATTTTACAGTTATTAGCATTGTCTCTCGATTTTTGTTTTGTTTGAGCGATGTTGTTTTTCTTCTTTTTCTTTCTAAGGAAAGTTCTTTGTTTCACCTCTTTTTCTGTTCAGACTTACAGAACAGGGCTAGGCACTGATGCCTTGGAGACTGGGTAGATTTTTTTGGAGAAGGGGTTTATGTATTCTTTATGATGTGATATACAGCCCGGGAGAGGGAACATTGGGTAAGAACATACCAATGCCAGGCTACGTTTTCAGCATGATATGAGGATGAAAATGATATGAGAATATCTGAGTACTTGCTCTCTTTCTGTCAATACCTGAGGCTGCAATTGTAATTCACTGGGCTATCAAGATTTCCAAGGTCCTCTTTCTGATTAGCTTATTTATGAAAAAAATAAAAGAAACACAAACAGCTAAAACAGAAATGGACACGTTTAGGGTCATAAAGAGTTGTTTGGTACAATGATCTCTGTATAAAAATATCAGAAATACAGGATCATTTCCACTGTAACAATTACAAAAATAAGACACATTTAAATACTTACAGATTAAAGCCTCGCTAGTCAATGTGTTTACATTAACAGTGGATCAAATGTGCAATATGGAGGGGGTTGCACATGATGAACCCATGAATAAGCAGTTCAGCTCATTGTTTTGGTTTTCTGGCCTGTAACTACACAGGCCACAAGCTGAAACACATTGTTTTTTTATGTACTGTAGTCAACTAGACAACATCCCAAACACGACTCTTGATATTCAGCGATCTTTGTTCCAACATCATTTAAATTATTGGCGACGATGTTTGGAAACGTACAACTCTCAGCTTTAAAGGACTACGAGATTTATGAAAACCTAGGTCTTAGCGTTCAAACAGGCCATGCAGATTTTAAGTCAGTTCCACTGTGTGTGTGTACAGTAAAGAATGACATCATTACTTGGAGGTACCTTACACTCACCTCTTGTCCTCTGTCTCACAACCTTTAGAAGAAAGGCCACATCTCTGGCTATATTCCAATTAATATTTCCCCCTCTATACTATACATACATGCATACATCACCTTGATGTGCCCACTGCTTTGAATGTCCTGAAGGAAATGAAGCAAGAAAGTACTTTAGTTAATGCTTGAAAATGATAAACATGTTGTTCCTTGGCTATCTAATTTGCTGTGATGGCATTAATCAGTGTTGCACGGCGGGTGATGGAAAAGCGGGAAGGACAAAATGAACCAGGACATTAGTCAATGAGAAGAATGATGCATTAGCTGCTCACTCATAAAGTCATAGAACGGAGAAATTAGAGAAAGGACTTATTGTTCACGTGACATAGACTCCCTGTGTGAGAATTAAACTACAGTACAAAAAGTGCAAAGACACAGGATGGTTTAGATGGTTTGACACAAAGGGCTTTGTTTCCTGGTGGTGCATTAAAATGAGAATAAAAAAGTTGAACTATATGGAAGATTTTAGCTACTTTTACTTTTACACTCTGAGTTGTGTTGTTTTCTGTATTCTGTGCAAAGCACCAAACTGATGGAAAATGTATTCTTTAAATTATGAAAATGCAGTAAGCAATACAGTTACCTGCTAAATATAATACTAAATATTCTGTAGTTTCTGTTACATCTATTTATTATCTGATTACACAATCTTAGAAATCAATGTTCAAAGGTTAATCACTGGGTTTACATTTATTACAAAATCCATCAAATATAAACTTAGAACTTATCGTTGTCGTCATTGTTACCACCTTTTGGTGAATATATACTTTTACAAGGATGATTGTCTTACCAAGGATGAAAAACAGACTCACCTTATAGTCTATCTTAGACTGATCACTTTCATCAGGTGGGCTGGACTTTTTATGGCCTCCTCTTGATGTGAGAATCGTTGTGCGCCCCTCAGGCAGTGGGATTCCTCACTCCGGTTCATGTTACTATGTAAAGGCATTAAAACTGTCAGGATAGAGACTTTGTGTTTTTAGAGCTTAAGAAAACATTAGCATACGCACAGTTCACATTAAAATACTATACTTTTGACTACTTAAAGATCTAAAACATAATGTTGAGTTCAATGTAGATTTAACACCATGTAATATGCAGATATCTTATGACAAAGCCACTGTGTGTCTTTTTTTATTGTTACACTGAAACTTAATTAGGAAATAGTAAAACCAAAATATTACACAGATGGCATAACTAATAGTTAATGTATCTTGCAAGCAAAACAATTAACCAAAGCTGCCTTGAAATTGGGATCTCTTTACAGCCAAGGGAGCTCATGTGTCACATTGCAGTGTAACCACACTACATTTAGGATAACCTCTAACCATTTTCAGCTAAATGAAGTATACTATTGGACATGGTATCAAAAATACAAAACAAGACATGAAAAGGAGCACATATGACCCTCATATGTGTTGTGATGCATTCAGATTAGGTAGAACCGTGTCACCTCCTTACACCACTTGGACGTGGAGTAAGGAGGTTCCTGGGAGAAGAGGAGAGACAGGAGAGTCGGGGGACGCAGCCAGACCTCTAACAAGTGATTATACTGAAACCCCCCTCCTCTCCCTCTTTTTCTCCCCCTCAGGGCATGGGGACAGAGAGAGCAGCAGGCTGGCAGTGTCTGCATGTGTGTCTGCATATGTGTGTGTGTGCATGCGTGTGTACATGTGTGTTTACGTGTATATATGCGTGTGTGTGTGAGCACCCTGCCTGTTTCAGCATATTGTGCCCTCAAACACAAAAAGATGATTAGTGGGATTTTCTGTGGGCTGAACAGCATGCCTTTAAGACTGCGACAGCTGGTAAAGGATGTTCAAGATGAAATGGTCCTGGGGTCTCCTCGCAGCTATTCCACGTGAAGAAAAGACAGAAAATAAAAACTGTTTCTGGCCAACTAACAGTGTCTCCATTCATTCGCCGTGTTACATATTCCAATGAAGTCAGCTCATCCTGGTAGCTGAGAGTTATCGCTGTGATGGACAGGCTGGGATAAATGTAAACACCTCTCCATTTACCTCACTTTCTCTATCACACACACACACACACACACACATATATGTACACACCATTACACACACACACAAACACACACACACTAAGTTGTCCCTTTGGCCTGGAGGTTAAACAAACATATTGACTTTAATCAAACTAAACACTTAAAGTCGGGCTTATATTAAAACAAGGGATGAATCTCTGCATTCCCTCAAAGCTCATATAAATCCAACCAACAATATCTATTTATTCCTTTATGCAATATGCCTTTAATAAACATAGTGTCAGAGGGAAACCAAATCATCTGCTGCTGAGAGCATGTAAGAAAATCAATTAAAATGAAGTCACAGAGCCGGCTGCCCAATTGTCTGTGGCAGTTATTTGATATAATATGGTTAATACTACTGGCTGGGTAAATTAACACAATTTTGCCATAGTAGACTGTGTGTATTTGTTAGTGTGTGTGTGTGTGCACATGGGGGAGGGGGGTTTGAGGGAGGGCACTGTGCTCCCAGGGGAATTCTGGGAGTCAGAGTAACACTTGAAATAAACAATAGCAGTGGCTGACCAAAGAGGACCTCAGATGCTCAATGAATGTACCAGGATGTAATTAAAGCCCAGACACATTTTGAGTTGTTCTACACATGCGATACATCTGAATGATTAATCGTTTTAAAATGACAAGAGGCATAATTTTAATGGTAACTTACACAATTAGAATTGTTTAAACAAGCTGTTGGAGGTCAAAGGTTTAGTTGATTTTGCCAGCTATAATAACAGCTGTCACAGCCAAATTTAATAGTTCGACATTTTTGGAAATGTGCGTATTTACTTTCTGGTAGGGAACTGAGGAGATACCACTTTCATATCTGCCCATTAAATATAAAACTACAGCCAGCAGCTGTTTAGCTTAGCATAGCCCAAAAGGTTGGAAATACTGAGATACCGCTCGCCTGGCTAGTAAACTCCGCCCACCAGCACCTATAAAGCTCACTAACTAACATGCTGTATTTCTTTGTTTCCTCCATACAAAGTGTAAAAACAACAATTTGCCATTTTATGTGGGCTTATGTGCCAAACTATTTACAGGAACTCCAAGCCAACAAGTAGTCATGCACATACAACTCTGGAAAATGGCAAAAGAGGGAGCAGAATGGCCCCTGTCAGTGTTATAGTGCCGTATCATTTATTAATATCAATATTATCAGATTATTATTACTAATAATATGTAAGCAGCATTTTATTTATGTAGCTGATCAGGGTGGTGCTAATCTGAATTTATTTTACTTTTACATACTGTTGGATAGTTCAGTCCTTAACAATGTCACATTTTATAAACATGGAAAATCTGTAATACAGTAAAACCTGTAGTAACTAACGACTATATCTGTTAGATAGATGTAGTGGGGTAAAAAGTACATATTTTCTCTCAAGTAACATAAAATGGAAATACCTCAAAATTGTACCGTATTTGTACTTTTATGATGTCATAGAACAATATACACATAACACACAAACCCAGGAATTTCTCATTATATCAACACGTGGACAACTAAGTGGCTATTAATGCCTGTCCTCGTGGGTTGTTTCAGCCACAGAAAATTACGACTCATGTTTACGTTTATAGTTGTAGCGACCTCTAGTGCTCGTATAACGCAGACACATGACAAAGACGGTTACGTATTATAAATAGCCATAAAGTTGTACACTGGTGGTGGTGGGTTAGGTGGACAGATAGTAAGTTAGCTGCTTTTCACCCAGAAAGTCGACTATAGCTATGTTAGCTTTGTAGCATTAGGGTTAGCTAGCTAGCAAACTATATTAGTCTTAATAGCGTTGACAGCCCGCCGTAGCCCCTAACCCTTACCCTAACCTTCAAATTGCTGTTTTGGAAGGCACCGGTAGGGGCGTTATTGTAAGATACGCTGATATGAGTTGTATTTGGAACACCACCGGTAAGGCGCTATTTTAGGATACGCTCATATAAGTAGTATTTGGAGGTTGGTTAAAACGAACTATGTTGTTGTTTAGTCTGAAGGACTTGTTCAACTATTATCATTTAATATAATCCTAAAACCCTATATAACCTTTGAATGTAATGTAAGAGATATAGGCTACCACTAATGCGATGTCTTATTAAATGCAAGCTACATTGGTAAGTTTTATTGAAAACTAGGGAAGTTTACTTAGTACTTAAGTTGACTTTTCTCTAACCAACTGGTTTGAACCTTGGATAACCTCAACTATAAGAAACTGCATTATCGTATCTGATTCTATTCATGTACAAGCAATACAAGTTGTGGATTATGCTTGGTACAAACATTATAGTAGATAAATACAGGCCTGGGGTTTAATTTGTAGAAAATAATGGTAATATGATTCATAATTGCAATGCCGGTTAGAAAACTCACAATTGACAGTTCCCCTCAAATCATTCAGCCATGTGCACAATGTGTCTTTTTCCGTTTTTTCTCCAATTCTGCTTCCTTCTCAGTCTCTTTTCACTTTGCTCTTCCATTTCAATTTTATATTTACTCGTAATAACTTTCCATCTTATTCTTTCTCCCCCTTTTCTCAGTCCCGAAACCACATGGCTGGTCATTGATGGTGGTGCACTGTACTGTGATGCATGGACTTCAGTGGATCGTTTGTATGGTGTCGCAGAGCGATTGATTCTGGTTGTGGTGGGGGAGGAGGGGGGTGGAGAAGGAGGTGGGCAGAGGGGTGGTGGCCAGGCCCCCCACAGCCTGCTGGGAGAGGGAGTTGGAGCCAGGCGCTGAGCTGGAGGGCAGTATTGAGGGTCACAACACATTGTTCTCTCCTCTCAACCCGTCTGTAACCTGTCACACACTTGTAATGGATGGTGAAAGAAAGACTGTGGAGAAAAGAAAAGAAAGGGGGAGGAAGTGAAAAAACAGTTAGAGGTATTTTGGGATTTTTTTCTGTGACTGTGACAAATGAGGGATCAATCAGGCCTTGAGACATTAGAAACCAGATGATAGCGGTGCATCTGTTTTCAGGGAAACAACTATGAAGACATTATTTCTTTCAACAACCTTTCCTTTTTTTTGCTGGATTTGTATATATTTTTTGTACTAGCAGTTAGAGTACTTTTTTAAATCAAGCTTTTCTGAATAAAATTTTAAATAATATTTTATCCCAATACAACAATACCTGCATACTTTACATTATTTTTAACCATTTTCAAAAGCATAATGTAAGTTTTCAGACAGATTTACAAGGGTGGCATGACTCTGGAAGTAGAGTGGTTGTCTACTAATTGAGACATGAGAGTTAGAAAACCTTTAGAACCAAATTTACATAACCCTTTTTATGACACTAACATATTCCTGGTTTGATTTTCCAAAAATACTACTCGTGAATGCAAGATTTTTGGGAACCAATATCAAAGAAATCTGAGATCAAATTATGCTTGATGAGAATGGTTTTTTTTTTACAACTAATAGCATGGTTTTTTTTCTAACTTTCTATAATATCTGAGCATGGCACCTACAGTGTGGTTGAGGTATGGGTTTGGTTGGGCAACTAAACACTTGGTTAAAGGAGCTGTATGGGACATTCACTGCCACCAAATGTCACACTAGAGCACCAGCATCTCAGACCAAAACAAATGGACAATATGGTCCACCAGACTCTATTTAGACAGTAATTTTACCTTGCAGGTCATTGTTAAACAGTCATTCAAACTGGACAGAAACAAAATAAAACCGTCTTTATTAGTCTATCCACTATTCCAACAAACAATAAATAAAATAAATCCTTAATTCACACTGCTAGATGAGAAAAGTTTACATTACATTTACGTTCCTTCTCAGCCACTACGCTCCTCCAACGAACGCCGCCTGGCCCTGCCATCCCTTCACACAAAGCGATCCCAGTCCCGACTGTTCTCATCTGTGTCACCACGATGGTGGAACGAGCTACCACACAACATCAGAGCAGGGGCGTCCCTCTCTAACTTCAAGAAGCTCTTGAAAACTCATCTCTTTCGAGAACACTTGCTCTTATAACACCTCTAACATGCACTTCCTGTGCTCTTCTTCCTCTATCCCTTACAATTATCTTGTATTGATTTCACTTTTTTGTTAACTCTTACTTCTTTCCCTAGGTATTTACCCCATTGATGTGATATGTGCCATTAGCTCTTACTAATATTTATTGCTGCTTTTACTAGTATGTATTGTCAGTTGTAGACCTCGTGCTGTATTTGATGCTCTGTTGATGCATGTATGTTGTTCCTCAAATGTAAATCGCTTTGGATAAAAGCATGTAAATGTAAATGTAAGTATCCTTACACTTTCTTCGAAGCCAATGGCTTTACAAGCCATTGTAAACAAGTGACTGCCATTTACTATCATGCAAACACAGCTGGACCGGCTACCAATACAAAGAACAAAGAAGTTCGGATGAAAACATACTCAGAAGGGATGTTAAATCATTCTCTGCTGAAGATGCCATTCCTTCACTTTATCTTTACATAGCAAGTAATTGTTTGCTTTATAAATGTTCAGAATCTCATACAGAACCTTTAAGATTAGCAAACACCATTGTCACTGTTGATGAAAAGGCAAACATTAATTACACGTCTGTGACGGGATACAAAATCCAGCCTCCTGCATGAAAGTCTGATCCACTGCACACTCATGTACCATCCTGCCCTCCACAATCAGACTTTCGGCTTCTTCTTGCATTTGGATTGACAAATTGGAATGTAAATCGCAAGGAGTGAAACTGTCCATGGATGTAATTATGAGGGATGCTGGGCTGAAAAAAAATTCTGAAGATCATTAATACACTCCTCATATATATAAAATTACCATATAAATAAATTAAACAGAATAGAATAAAGGTGACTTAACATTCACCTCTCTATAGTTGGTAACTGCAAGTTGACTTTTATACAGACCTAAACTGTAACAAAGCTTTAAAGGGAATCAGCAAAAAAAAAACGGACTGGCCTAGCTAAGAGGGAGTGTTGCATCAAGACAACAGCAGTTCAGTCCTTTTCCTGTGAATCAAAAGGTGATGAAGGCTGAACAACGACTGACAGATCTGAAAGTCCTGAGAGTATCCCCGACACAACACGTCTCATCAGCAGCCCAAAATGAAGACACAGAACAGGACACTGGATGACAGAGGCTCCCATGGTATGTGTGTCACTGTGTGACCGTGTACATCTGTGTGTGTTTGAGCGTAGGGTAACTTGGGCACTCTGGACCTTGCAGCTGAGTGTTCCACGTCAACATCAAGGAGCCATAGGTGTGTTCAACATGCAAATGATAGCAGATCAGTGAGGCCAGTCGCTGCCTGCACTCTCCTGTGAGGTGCTGAACAAAAACAAAATCCCTACAGCACAGCCATTTCATAGAATGACAATATCTGTCAGACTGTGTGACATGACTAGCTGAGATATATCACATGGGTAGGTGTGTAAATATTATAATGTAAGTCCAGCTCTGTCTTTCCCTTCCTCTCACACAGTAAGTCTTTCACTAAGACGTTTCTGGGCGTTTTTCTCAGGTCCATTTGAAAGGGGGCATATAACACAAAGGCAATGAGGCTTAATTAAGACACTTTAGCGCGCGATCACAGTGGGCAGATGGCTTTCTGTAGTTGATCCAAGCTCAACCACGGGACACCGTGAAGTTGAAAAGAACTGCCAAAGGGGGCACTGCAAGTGGGCTTCCCTGCTCACCAGCCAAAGGGGTGGAGGGTCGGGGGAAGGATGGAAATAGAAGATATGCGGGTGAGAAGGCTGAAGTGTAAAAAGGACACCATCCTGCTTTCTTTTGCAATTAAGGTATGTTAAGGACAGATGACAGTTATTAAAGAGATTGTAAAAAAAAGAATCCAGGAATGGAGAAGAACAAGTTTGGTGCTTTTTTGTCTAAATCTCTGACCTGGGAACCTCAAAGTGCTATGGGATTTTTGTTTAGAATAGACATCCATGTAGACAGGGTTACCACTCACAATGGCTGTCGTCACTGTTCTCTCTCTCTATCTCGCTCTCAGCCCTGTAAGACAGCATGGCGTGTCTCATTTCTTGCTCAGTGTGTGTCAATCCTCTGCTGGCCCTGCTCCAGCAGTAGACAGATCAGAGGATTATGTAAGATGGAGGGGCCTTGAGCTAAGTGTGCTGAGAGTTACTCAGAGGTGTGATTTGACAATCTACGTGCCAAACCATCGCCCAGCCTTCAATACATGCAATAGATGTTAGTGATCACATATCCAGGGGGGGAGAGTGAGCAGAAAGAAAGCAAACCAATATTTTTGTTCTGTTTACTCTCAGTGCTCTTCTTCTTTTTCTTCTCCTGTGTTGCCGTTTCATTTATGTCAGTTGAAGGGAGGTAGGATGAATGGAAGATAGATAGAACAGGTAAAAAGCGGCGATTCGTCTTCAAGTAAACTGAGCTGAAACTGTAAAGAACGTTTTCTTTTGTGGTAGTGTGGCACAGATAAAATACTGCAGATTGCCAGTGGCTAGTCTTTATTCACATTCTACTGTTAAAACAAGACTAAATTGTCAGTGGAAGGATCAAACAGATGAATCCAATTCTGTTTTGACAGTATGGAAAGTTAGGTATAATGAAGCGTACTTTACATAATTGATCATTTAAACCCTGCTAATGTAGCTGTATTTTAGTTGACCAGTTTTACTATAGAAGAAGCCCAAATCATCATTTCAGCAAGGACCCTCGTGTCAAGGTTTTAACCATTTATTGCTACAATAATACACATTTGAGTTTGGCGGTATGCCTCTGCTCATGTGATTATCGGAAGCAAATAATTGAGGAGGAGGCTGAGGATTAAAAGGCAGTAAACTGCTGAAAGCAGGCAGAAGCGCAATGAGGATGCAGAGTTTAGTATTTTTATAATGCAGGTAGAGCGACAAATGTTTATATGGACAGTCTGTTATAGACAGAGCCAGGACCATGCAAGATTTTAGAAATACTGAGGTCATAATGTAAGTCCAAATTGCCCCAGTACAGCCCAACTAAAGAATTATCAGACAACCCACCCAAAAAAAAAGAAAAGAAAAGGACAATTTCTGCTTAAAAAAACAGATCTAACATTCAATTTATGTGATTTAACTATTATGTTATATCTGCCAACATTATGGTTTATATGATGTTTCTCTACACTGCCAGGTACAGTACGTAATTGTAGGTAAGTGTGTAGTATGTTGGTAATAGTAGAAAATGTTTCTCCTTTTCACTCCTTTTGATGTCATGTCACCAACCTAATTCCCGGAAATATTAGTGGGTACATGATTGGATGATATATGGAACATGTGATTATGAAATGACTTCTGTGGCTGCCTGAACTACTTAAAGGTATTTTCACAAAAAGTATATATATTACATATTTAATTAAAGAGTTGGGCTAATTGGTGAAAAAAATCAACAATGACCCTCAGACAGGAGTTTGGGGATTTTTCCATCTGATAATTGTTCAAATTCGAGCTAATATTATTTGATTAATCACAAATGAATCTGCAGTTATTCTGATAATTGATTTATTGTTGAAGTGATTTTTCAAGCAATACTCCTCTGGCCCTACCTTCTCAAATGTGAGATTTTCCTTTTTCTCACATTTTTCACTTTTTGCTACAATTTTATAGACCAAAAGATGAATCAACTAATCAATAAAATATTCAGATTAATCGTTCAGCCTCGGAAAATACAGATATGTGTTTACAAGCACTACTAATATCAACAAACATCAGAAAACATGAAAAACATTTTTCGAGTGTTTGGAATATTTTAAAGTAGAGCAAATCATTTGTTTACATTTGACAGGGATTTCACCTTTACGCCTTTGAGTGACATCAAGTAACATTATGCATAACTATCGTGTTTTACACTTGGTGAGCATCAGAATGATTAATACCTTACACTGTCCAAACAAACCATATTTACTGTACATATGCATATATGTATGCTGGTACATTGTTTGTTGTGACTCAAAAACTCTCCCTTGAAGTTTCCGCAGTGACAAGACCCTGAGCTGTGGATGAATGGATGAACATGGGCATCGGCAGCCCTGCCAGCGTGGTGCCCATTGCTTTGAAACAGCCAAGGTAAACGTATGCAGCGTGCTATTTTCATCCCTCCGTAGCTGTCAACCTAAATCTGCCTCTCCAACTGGTCATTTTTATCACTTGCCAAAACTGCCAACTGGTGATAAACTTTTAAGTTAGTTTTTAAATTTCATTTCCCCAGAGTCAAACCGAGCAGGAGTCAGCCAGAATTTGCAATGAATTGCCCAGGGGCAAAAATGTTTTGTTTTTCCCCATGTATCCACTCGCACAGAAAAGAAACAAATAAACTGGGAAAAAAAATAAGAATAGGGGAAGAATCGTACACAGACAGCAAGGCGAGCCTACAGACATCCAAACACAAACACACACAGCATGCTACAGTTCTTTATTTTTACACACAAACATAGACTCACATAATGCTACCTATCTCATCTTTCTTTCTCATCGATCTATCTAATTCATCAACATTCCAGCTATCTATCTATCTATCTATCTTATCCATAAATGTTCTATCCATCTATCCATCTATCTATCTATCTGTGCAGGAAGAGTCAGGCAGCCGTACTGGCAAGGCAGCACTTGTTAGAGAGGTAATATCAGGGTATAAATAAATCCTCTGTATCACAGATGGGGGAAAGAAAGAGAGTGAGCATAAAGAGAGCCATCCATCAGTCTCCCGGGGGAGCGGGACAAATTAAAGCCCATAAAAGGGCCTCATTACTGGGGGCAGCTCTCCTGTCTCAGTCTCCCTCATCCTTCCACATCACCTCTCTAGCTCTCTCTCTCTCTCTCACACACACACACACACACACACACACACACACACACACACACACACACACACACACACACACACACACACACACACCATAACCACCACCACTATCAGGGGGAAATTATACACATAAAACACTAAGGAATCCAGTGCTGCTGCTAATATGTCCATATGACAATGTCCACGGGCACTCGCTGATTCATTCCACACCATTGTGGCAAACACACACATACACACACTTTCTTTGCATATTGTATTTTAATTGATTGTTATAGCAGGTGATGAAACCACTTTATGACTGTTTTCGTGCTTGGTTAGAGCACCTTTTGATCATTCAGACTTAAGAGGGCTCAGACATTTGCATTTTAATTATGTTTTACTTTGTGTTTTGGAAAGGTGCAAAACACAGAGCACTTGGACATTTATACCAACCGGAAGACTTAATGAAAGGGTAAATTTCACATATACTGCATTTGTATAATATCTTATTCAGGACTGGGCCCAGCTGATGAGCCCATAAGGCTGCTGTTGCCATGTGAAAACCTCATAATATGGTGATTTTAATTTTGTAGTCAACTGGAGGATTACATTGTAGGAAATCTTCACATAAAAACTAAAAAAAAGTTTTTATTTGTACATCTATAACTAAAACAATTAGAACCGACAGACAATTTGATAATATATTAATTCATCAAGCGAAAATGTCATCATTCACTAGTTCCATCATCTCCAATGTGAGGATGTGCTGTCTTTTTCTCTTTTACTTAATAGTTTATTGAATATATTTGGAGTTATGTCTTTTGCTTGGACAAAACATGCAATTTGACGTCATCACTTTGGCCTTTGGCACATTATGTCACTTTTCACTTGCATATATCTGAAATTTTATGCATATTTCACATATTTGCAAACTTCTCACAGCAAATGCTAAGGTGTATCTGCCAAATGTCAATATATAATCTTGATTAAATAATAAAGGTGAAACTCATCACGATGAAACTCATTATTCACATCTATCTTTACATCAGCTGCCAGTCTTTTTCCCTGCCTTTGCTGTGGAACTGTAGATCAGTGGAAAAGCCACCCAAACTTTGCCAAACGTATTTGGCAAAGGAAATGATAGTATATATGCATACTTTTTAAGAGATATGGTTAGTAAAATATATCTGAATATAGAAAAAGTTGATGCATTTTTTCTTAAGCATGGCTGACAACCCTACTGTAGAATTACAAACCAAAAAGCACGGCCACCTCATAAACACAGACTAGGACAAGGGTGAAGAAGAAAAGAGCGACCTGTAATGAAAGCCATAAGCAGGGAGGCTGAGGAAAGCAGCTCTGGGACCCTTAGTACAACCAAAGCCCCACCGGCGTTTCTCCCCTCCACAACACCACCACCACCAATCCCATGTTTTCTCCCTCAGAAATTAGCCTACAGACTAAGTACAGAGTTATGTGAGGCTTCTTATTTCATTATAGGCCCTGTGTAAATAAAAGAAATTCGCCATCAATACGGGGCGAACGTATCTGCTGAATCCCATGAAATCCCTGACATGAATTATTGACAGTCTAATGGGAGTAAGGGAATGGTGCTGGAGCTGAAGCCTGAGAGCAACCATGGCAAGGAGAAGCTTTAATATGATATCTATTCTAGATAGATTCTTTTCTGTGTGACGTGTAACAACCCCCCCCCATCTCCAACCAACCTCCACACACCTAACAAACCAGTATCCCAACTATCACCTCTCCAGTTACACTCATAAGCACGTACACACCGCCAGCACCACCCAATCCATTGAGAACCTCGCCGTAAATATGAATCACCACAGGTTGAGTTAACAGCTAGCCAGGGGACTTTGAGGGCGCAATCAAACTCAGAGTGAAACTCAGTGCCTGTTTACTCTGAGAAACCTTGTCAAATTACACTACGACATCTCATATTACAGCAGTGCGAAATGAGAAGAGTTGATAAGATCTAAATCAGAGAAAGCTAGATGAGATGGTACTGCTCTTAAGGGGATTCATTCCAGCATTCACCCGCGGAGACGCTAGAAAGAGGCCTGTGTAACATCTCACTTTATTTTCCTCAACGCAATGTGAGGCCCCACTTTCTACTTTTGTCTTTCAGCTCAAATTCGCACACAAACTGCATACTCAATGATTATTTGCATTAAATTATTAATATGCCAATGGTAACTGTGCTGGGCTTTGGAGTCGGTGCAACCAGCGCACATTCTTTCAAGATGAACATGGCAAGAAGGAACTTCAGAGCTGGTAGCCCTCATTTAAATCAAGTAAGAAAAGAAGACACTATTGATTCCATGCTCTCTCTCTACCGCACATTGGTTTGGCTTGCCTTCCAAAACATTATTTTTTTGCAAGGGGGGTCCCCATAGAGCTCAAAACAAAGAGGACAGACTTGTTTGAGGGTAATACTCTTGTGCACAGCGTGAGGCATGCACTAACAAGAAGGAGCAGACTAGGAAAAAAAGACGTTGCAAACTTCATCCATAGTTGCAAAGCTTCTACCTATGTGGCCGCACAATCAGGGACAAAATATAAACAATTCAAACAATGACAGGACAGCCATATCTTAAAATATGCCATACACAGATGTCTCATCAAGAACGCCCCGCTTGCCAACGATATGGGTACAAACTTCAGGTAAAAACATGAATACAGAATCTGGCACAATTTCTACCCATCAACATGGCAGTATTTGTGATTTAACCCCCTTCAGAATTCAACACCTTTCAAAAACAATCCACATTCATTTCTCCATCATCTTCACAATAATGTAAACAGCCAAGTTTGAAGGTTTGGTACAAGACAAAGCACAGTCTGACTCGCTCAGCTCAAAATCAGTAAAAAAGGAAAAAGACACAAACTCTGGAGTCTAATTGATGGTTCGGCTGTGACTGCTGCCCTTCAGAGAACAAGAGCTTATTATTCGCCCGTTGATGATTTGACACAGTTTGATCTGCACATATCCAATTGCAGGGCTTCTGCATCAGGGTTTGTTTACGGATTGACTGATCAAAGGGCCCCCGCGTGTCTTTGTTTGTTTCATGTACACATACAGAGGGACAGTTTGGCTCTTATTACTGTAGCGTGAAAATTGTAATTTTTGAGTCCATTTGATAAACACTGATTAGATTAAAAAAACAAACAAAAAAAAAACACCTAGCTTTGTGAGAGGCCTGACCTTGACTTGCTGCATTGTACAGTAACTTGTTTTTCAGATGTGAAAAGCAATGTGAACTGAGGAGTCGTAGACGCTCTACACCATGTGTTCAGATGATTTTGATCACAAGTTGGTGTGTTTGAGTTTGGCGTTTGTAAAAAGAGATCCTGCTCCAATACTGCAGGAGCTAATTTAATGATAATGGCCTGAACCATGGACTGTCAATGAAGACAGACACATGAAGAAAACATCCTGTTCCTTACAACGCAGGTCTTATTTTTTATAGCTTTGGTCAACAATTTCTATTGCTTATGATGTCATTCTACTACAAGGTGACAAGTCAGAGGGGGGAAGAAACAGGAGAGGTCAGGTGATCAGACAGGTTGTAAACAAGCCAACAGTTCAGATAATCTAAACCACTGACATCATTTTGCCATTCACCTTCTTTTCTTTTCTCTACCTGTCTGATTGTTTGACTGCTCACAATCTTTTTTCAGCAATGCCTCTGCATTCCCATATCTCAAATTATAATGGTGAGTATATTGTTAACATAGCCTATAGGAAGGGAAACTACAAAAATAACATCCAAGTTGTAATAAAGCACAACTATCCTTTAAAGAAAAACAACCTAAACAACCTTTATTAAGGATAAGATTTGCTATATTTTAAATAAATTTGCTATTCTTAAAAAATCCCACGAAAAGACCAAAACAGCCAGTCACCAGTCCGTGGCTCTCAACCCTAAGCCCATTTGTTCCTACTAAAAACGTAAATCTTTAGAAACAGGTCACAAACACATACTCTCATTTTTAAACAAGTCTAAAAAATCTCCTAAAACAGCTGGTAGATTTTAGCATCCCTTGTTCAAACTAGAGTAAATACTGTATTTGTTGGCGACTATTTTCAGCTGCTGATAACTTGTTCTGGTGAGTATTTATGGAAGCAGTATGATGTATATGGTATCAATTCAAAATAAATGTCTGTAATGGAGGAACATGGCAATGGGGTTCTATGGCACAGAGGAATAAGCTAGATTAACATAATTAGACAATTATAGAATATCAGCAGACTTATCCTTTAGGCTCACATCACAAAATGGGTAAATTATTTTCAGCATTTCTCCATTATCACACTTATACACAAAAACTAACAAGCAAGCTTGAACACAGAAGCAGACAAACTCTGTCAGTTTCTGTCTGTCTGAGACACACACACACACACACACACTGTACATTCATAGTCTGCTACAGCATGAATACTGCATATACAGTATGTTTAAAACACATACGGTTACCGAGGATCACAACCTACACATGATTCCTGCTGGCAGGGCTTTGGGGAACTGCAGTGGCATGATTTGTACAACTGGCACTTCATAAAGCATTTACCAGTCAACATTTGTGTGAACTGTATATTCACAGGGAGCAAACACTTGATAGACGGGGAGAAGGGTTAGTGGATGATGAAGGAGCGGAGGGCAAAAGATCCTGGCTCAACCACTGACAGCTGGCACAGCTGTGTGTGTGTACAGGTAGGTTATGTGTGTGCATTTATTCATACATATATGAATGTGTGTCTGTGTGTGTGTGTGAGTGTGTCCTGGTCCAGGTCATTAGAGGCAGCTTGCTGTGCCCTGATTTGTGCACTCACAGTATGTGAACACAGCGAGGGATCGATTAGTACTTTGTGTGGCATTTCACACAGGTCTCATCTCTCTGCCTTCATTTCCTACTGCCTTCTGGATTCAATTTCCAATATATGATGTGTGTGTGTGTGTGAGTGTGTCAGTGTGTGTCAGTGTGTGTGTGTGTGTGTGTGTGTGCGCGTGTGTGTTGCAAAGAGAGGGAGCGACAGTTAAGCAGTGACCTTTTTGTGTTAAGAGTAGTGCTACAACCTAGTTGAGATACAACTAAGTGTGAGTGGCTAAATAGATCTTTTATTCTGTCAAAAAAAGTTTGTTTTGTTGACACCGTTGTCACAGCGGAACCATACGGTGTTGTAGAAACGGCAATTCAGAGAGCGATGGATTACTGTAATAATTTGAGCATTAATTACTGTAATAATTTGAGCATTAATTACTGTAATAATTTGAGCATTTGATGAGTTAGTCCGCCAACAAAACTGAACTTTGACATTTCATGCTAAACACACAATTTAAAGTCTAAGTTATTTATGTCTTGGCAAGAGGCATGTGCACGTGTGAATAATATTAGTGTTACTTTTAACATGATGATGAATCTTACACAATCTCACACAACATTAAAATTCTTTTTGGAACTAAAAATGTTTCACAGTACAGTACATGGTTCTGGAGATAAAGATGTGTCTTCATCTTTGTTGTGTCGCTGCCTTTGGCTTCTGCATTTTAAAACACTGTGAAAACATTCTAATAGTTTTCTGCCAGCAACTCTTCCAAAACACATTTAACCAAATCTGATTTTTGTATCAAATCCTCTCTGACAAGAGATGTCGACAGGAATAAGTGCTGTCTTTTTTTGCCACACCGTGGTGGTTAAAGTAACTTACCTGATTTCAAAATATGAAATTATCATAACCCAAACCTTAGGGACACAAATCCCTGTCTCCAGCATGTCTAAGTCTACTCCAACTTCCTCCAGCAGACTTTTGGCACAGATTTTATAGAAAGGATAGTTTGAAATGCACACTGGACTTATTATGCCCCCATCCCACCAACTCTAGCACAAGATATCCAACTCATTTGTTACATTACCCATAAAGAGTAGACGAGACAATATCTGATCGCCGTGTAACAAATGACAATAGCTCGTAGACACAGATTATGTTGAGGACAGCACAGTGAAGTTTGTATTTTGGGAGGTAGGAGGCAAGAGGAAATCAATTTTCTGCTGCTCAATTAACATTCACTGGTCTATTTACATACACACATCCAAAGTGAGTGGCCCTTAACACAGCAAGGTGCTCAGGAGGCTGCTGGAAGCACAGAGGGTGGAAAGCTGAAATCAGCATCACATGCACAAAAAGAAAATCTGGCTGAAACTACACAAGAAACAGAACATGTCTTTTAATGAAGCAACCGTGGTCCTCGGTCATAATTTTCAAAGAAGCAGCCAAGATTAAAGTCAAAGGAGCCTCCCAATGGCTTCAAGTCTGCACTGCTTTGAAAAATACCCCCAGTGTACAAAGCACCCCCCCCACCCCCCTTCACCTCCTCCCCCCTTTTATCGCCCACCCCATCTTTCACACTCTTCTTGCTCTATGTTTCTCTTTCTTTTCTCCTTTTTTTTCAAATAACTGGAGCTGCACTTTAGCCACCAATTCTCGCCCCTGATCCTATCATTAAAAAGGCTCAGGCAGAACAAGGGCTTTTTACGTGTGTGGGTGTGTGTGTGTGTGTGTGTAAGAGAGAGGCAGAGAGAGACAGACAGAGACAGGCTGACAGACCTGGGCCTGCCAAGCGACGTGGCGCTCACTCTTTAAGTGCAACAGACACCTCCTCTCTGACTACAGAACTAACACTATGCCACGCGCACGCACAATAGGATGAATAATTGATCGGCCTGGGGCTTCACGTGTTAAGAACAGAGGAGGCGTGCCAGTAGCGTTTTCACTTCAAATTTGTATTGTCTTTAGTCTCCGCCAGCCATCTACATTTCTAACACCTGCCTCAGTCAGATGTGCGCTGGTGCACTAGCCCCGGAACTATCTTTCATCTCACACACACTGTTACTGGAAGAAGAGGAAAAAACACACACTTTCAAGAGATCATTATCTAGTAGGGAAACCAGGACACAAGTTCGATAGCTTCCCTCACTTCCTCCCGCCTCCACCGGCAGCAACCTTTGTTAGATCATTTGAACACCTGCAACATTTTTCAAAACAGAATAGAGGCTTCTCAGGTTGCAGGTTCTTGTAAAGTTTTGCACATTAGCTGTATATTTCAAGTCTAAACATCAGGATTAAAGTATTATTACTAGCAAAAATAACCCCCTAGAGAATAAACACACATCAAAAAGGTACACAATGTCTAAATTGTCATTGCATGTGCAGTTTTGAAATAGATTTCAGTTAACCAGTTAATATTGTGAGTTGACACACAAAGTCTCAGTTATTTTATTGGATATTTTCTTGACAATATGATTAGAAATTGATGGTGGTAAAGCTACTTCTTATTTAACCCCTACAGGAAATGTAAGACAGGATAATCCCTTGAATTTTTAACTAGCTGTATCACAGTTTACTGCTAAAACTTAAACTTCTTCTGAATAATTGAATGGTTTATAGTCTCAAATCGGTAGGACTAGTTACCTTCACCATAATGTGTTCTGTTTGTAGAAAGCTATACAGGCCCTGCTTAGCTCACTAAAAAAATGTATTATTTTGGGGCACTGGATAAAGTGATAAGCCTTTTTGTGAGCTTATTCTGATTTACTCATACTGTAACTTGAGATTTAGTGCTGTATGCCTGGCTCTTACTAGCAAAAAAAAACTTTGCAACACAATTTGCATGATGAAAGTTTTTTCACTTTAAATAACAACAAGACTTGGGGAAAAGTCTATATGTCTATACTCTCTCATATCCTGAATAAACATCTGGATCCATTACAAATGAGCACCCTGTTCAGCATCTGAGCACATTGACATGTTTACTGCCTTTGTTCAGAAACTAGAAAAGTGAGTTGAAATAAGGTGTGGTGAAAAAGACAATCAACAACACAAGCTAATGCGTTTGACTGTCATGCTTCCCCTCCATGTTTTTACCCTTGTCGAAAAGAGGAAATCCCTGAGTAAGTAATAAGTCAAACCTTCAGTCCATATGCATTATACATTAAGATATTAAAAATTCTAAATCTTTACTGTGCCAAACCAACAAGGGGTAATTTGGTTTTCGAGGAAGTGCTCCATCCTTTTCTCTTGTCTCCTGTATAACCAAATCGCATGCGGTAAGATGACCTTTTTGAACTCTTTGAAAGTCTGCGCTTTTTTCTTTCAGCTTAAGATTTTTGATTTTCTTCTGTCTCTAAAATAAGTTCAACATTTCTCTCTTTCAATGCTATATGTTCAAAAGTATATTTAATCCTTTAAAACTCCTGTCTTGGTGTTCATTTTTCTATAATAGACACGACACACTTAGGGTATCAAGTTTAGCTTTTAATACATTGCTAAGAAAATGTTTCATCTTGAGATATAAGGGTAAAGATATAAAGTATATCAGGCACACTTCATAAGTCATATTCAAAGATCATAACCTCTAACCCTCACTTAAAAAGAGAGAACCTTTTAAATCTAAGGTCACAAAAGGATAAAAGGATCCTCCATTATTCCATTATGACATGCTAAAGCAATAGTGTAACATATTTGGGAAATACACTGATACACTGACAGTAAGATGAGAAGATGGATACCAGGTAGCTCAGCTTAGCATAAAGACTGGAAACAGCTAGGCTGGCTCTCTCCAAAGTTAAGAAAATCTGCCTACTAGCACCTCTAACGCTCACTAATACGCGTTAAGTTAATCTGTTCAATGACTTCTTGTAGTCTTGTCAAATATGATAGAGCTGTCAACCTCGAAAGAGAAAATCAATAAAGATATGTCGAACTATTCCTTTAACCTTAAGGTACGTTGAAGAAGTTTTTTTCTGAAAGTAACAAGTTCCATCACTGCCTTCACTTGCCTGCCAAACTGTTCATAACTATGTAATGCCCTCATGCATTATAAAGACCTGGCCACGATTGAAAACAGCACAGTCAAAAACAACAAGTGATCAAAGATCCTGAAGTTGACTGAAGAGGAACTGAGATGGCTTGACCTTAAACATATTTGGGCTCCCTGGTGGTCACGAGAACCAACTCCCTCCTCAGTAAACAGTCCTGTAATATTAAACGCAGAGGACGTCAAAGAGCTCTAATGTTTGCTCCTCGCTGCTGTGGATTGGGATGTTTTGCCCTGGGTCGGCGTCCCACCATTATGACATCACCCAGGACCCGAGCAGGAGACTATCAAAGGCGCCGCGGCAGTGTATCGTATTCATCAATGGAAAATATTCATATGCATATACACCCTTGCCACCCTAGAAGGGAATCATTTCCTTTTTAAAAGCAGCAATGCACTGGCAACACATGAAAAGTTACAAAACATCAAATAAGGCGCTGGGAAAAGAAAATTAAAAATACAAAAACGCTAGGGTGAAAAGGAAGACGGGTTAAAAGAAGAGGAAATTCTTTAAAAGGGTAATGATTGGGCAGCGCCTGATTAATCAGCGATGGCGTTCTTGGGTAACTGTCCAACATTACTTTTGATTTAGCGTGCTGGGTGATCAATAGAAAGAGCTCCGGGTGGTGTTTCTAATTAAGGTAATTCATGGTCTAGCTGATATGGGTAAATTACAAATTGCTTTGCACATGTAGATACACATCATGTGCAACTCTCATCAATTAAGTTGAGTTTACCAGTTTTATGTTTACTGTCGCAGGAACTTCGGTTGCAGGACAGGATTGTAATGTAACTATTATCTAGTCAGTCCATTTGTTCAGTATGTCTAGATTGTTAAACTATAAACCACAAGTGTATGCTAATGACGTGGTTTACTTTACACTTGCACTGATCAAACCAGAAATAGAAGAGACTGAATATATAATAAGTCCATTTATTTCACACTACATCTCTTCACCTCCTCATCAATCTTTACTCAAAACATTTTATCTTATAATACCAGTACTCACTTGCCCATATGTACTTTGAAAGAGTTATTACGACAAAATCCACAGTCCTTGTTTTGTGAAAAAAATGCAATCGCAAAATTCAGGTGAAGCTGACACGAGGTTTTCAGCAGGCGTAGTTAGTCACATACAGCTGATCAAATAAATTTTTGTGTAATCTTTCCTCTCTCTCTTATGTCAGACAGCATTTCCTTGCTGAGATGAGTGGAAGACAAAAGGAAGGAAATTTCATACCCGCTTAATCGAGTACTACAACAGATATTAGCTCAGATTTGCTCCGTTAATTTGAATGAGATTTTGCACAGAAAGAGGACAATGACTTGTCCCCCATCTCTTGCATTGGATTATCATTAAGAGGGGATCTCATCACAGCCAGTATGGGCAGGAGGAATTATTAAAGAGACCAATAACTCTTTCAATGTGAGGATTGTTTTAAATAAACTCGAGAAAATGTGAATCTATCAGACATAACACACACACATAGAGTGAGGGGAGGTGTGTGCGCTTGTGTGTCAGGGTGTTAAGGGGAGTGGTCCTGCAGATCGGGGACAGAACTCGACACAAAAAGCCTGTCTTTTTATTGGCAGCTCCTCCAAAGACAAGATTTAATGGAACTGAGGATCAAAGAGGTTTGACAGCAGGTGGATAACTCTTCACCAGAGAAACAAAACCTCATGATTCCATTGGTCAAAAGTAGAAAAAAGATTTATTTGTGTCTCCTACATGAGTCTATGGAGTTTTTGATGATTTCACTTTAAATCTCCTTTCCAAGTTTATGGAAAGCATCTAAACTATTTAAACATAATGTGAGACCTATGGATTTGAATCTAATGAGAAATCATGTTGCATAAATGCATACATGTCAAATGCAAAAACTACTCATAGACAGATACCATATCAGGCGACTTAAGCATTTATCACACATTTTGCATGATGTCCTATTTTCTGACTTTCAGCAAAGAAGGTGATAAAAAAAATATAGATGTCTGAGTTCAGGTGAGCGGGGCAGAGTGTCAAAGTGAGACGACAGCTGCATTCAACATCTGTAAGATAATACAGTAAACACCAGTTCACCACTGCAGCAGCGGTGCGCTAATTCAAAGCAGTGCTGTTTGTCCACTGCCACTCCGCAACAAAATGATGCCAATTGAATAACTGCAAATCTTGCTGTTTAGTGTATAATCGGGAAGCGTCTGTGTTACCACAGGCCTCCGAGCCACTATTAAACCTGAAGACTTTACTGTGATGGGGCCACGATGCAATGCAACGCATCAAAAAACAAGGTGCCACTTTCTCAAACAGAGAGGTAGGTTAAGTGGCAAAGAGCGGCAGAAAACGACAGTCATTTCAGAAAGCCGCTGCTGCGCTGCTGCTTATGCCAGCAGAAATGGCTTAAATACACCCCCATGAATATACGATTTCTGTATGAAGAGTTTGACAACAAAGGGCCCACCACATCATTTTTGATGAGGCTAGATTGTCTGTGTGTGTGTGTGTGTGTGTGTGTGTGTGTGTGTGTGTATAGATAGGCGGGTTTCTACCATTCTGTCCTACTTACATCTCTGATTATGTTCAATTAGAGAAGTGAATGGTGTTTAGAACAGCTGATTTGTTTTTGTTTTTACGCGATGCTGTAGTCTTGAATTACCAGAGTCAGTAAATTTGTCACAGCAATATTAAGAAAATAAAACATTTGTTAGCAACAGCAGGTCTTTAAACATGAACATAGTAACCTACATACAGAAAATGCTTATATTTCCCACTTTATCACTGTCCTGTAACTGAAACACAGGCTGATAAAAAGAATCAGAATTTGTAACTTTGAACCACTGGAGGTGAAGGACTCTATGCATATAGCCTGCAAAATCAGCACTGCACTGGATAGCAATGTAATACATCCTGAATACAATAATGGCATATAATTTCAGGATTTTTTTCAGTGGTATAATCGGGTGAGTAAAATGTATGGTGATGAAGTATTTGTGTAGGCCAAGCCAGATGCTACCACTGCTCAGTATTTACCTGGCAAAGTAAAACTTGAGGAGATTTATGAAGCACATTTTGTCAAGCAAGATGAACTCTATGGTGTCATTTTCTAATACACCCTTTATAAAGGCTTTATATGTCATAACTGATGGCTTTATTTATGGTTAATAAATCATCTTCCAATTTTACAAGTCCTTAATAAGAGCAGTTATGGGTTGCTAAATATTAACAGATAGTGCTTTCTGGACTACAAACTGTACCATTTTTATTTAAGGCAGGTAAGGCTATTTCTGTGCACTTCAGATTAGGGTTTGACAAAATAAAAAATTCAAATGTTCTGACCTGTACACTTAAGACTTTGATTGCATTTTTAATTTCACAAAGGGTGTACCATTCGACTTTCTGGCAAAATTGCATTTGTGCTTACCTTTTGTTTAACCAATGAGTGATGATGTGTAACGGTAACTGATGTGGTTAATGTGACTACAGCAGTGACATGATGAGGGATGAGGGTGACCCATGAGAATTAGGCAGAAACTCATGTCATGAATTTTCTACTTCACTCCAACATAGACCTACTGGAATATGAATAAAATGAGCTTGATATTGTAAAAGAAAATGGTGACAATGGTCACACTTGGACATTTATCTAAACTTTGGCAATTTTAACACCCAAGTTGTGCCACATTTCATAAAGTTGATGGATAATATCATTCTTCTTGCAGTATTATTTCCAAAAGACATTTTTTTCACATCATCTAACTCACATTATTCCATAAAATCTCCCTTTGCTTCTCCTTGAACTTCATTTCAACAGCTATGCTATACTTTCACTTTTTTCCCCTTTAATTTTACAGTTCACTTCCTCTCCAAAGCCCTGGTAAAATAGCTTTCCTTATGACTTAAGCAGAATTGACAATTAGCCTGCTAGCTGGAGCAGAGGTCTCTGCAGTGGGTCCCTGATGGTACTGTACGGCAGATGAAGAGATTGAACCACCACCATCAATGGTTGCCTGTCTGAGATTGGCTGCTGTAATTGGTACCCACTCTGTAACACTCAAATTCCATCACACTTTATTAACGCCCGTCATCCAGTCAAAAGCTAATCTTTTATTCTGTTTTCCAATTATTGTAAAGTGGCGTGCTTTAAATGAGGAGGAGGAGATAATGAAATTAACTTCCTAACTTAGAGCAATTCTCTATGGCACAATGATCAGATATTCTCTTGGTCTGGGAAATATATGCTAATTTTATGCATCTATCATTAGTTATTACCATTGCAGCAACATAAAACACAGTTTTCTTGAACAATTAGACTTAAAATGGTGTATTTTAATCAGTCAGGGGAGGCTTTCATGCAAATTAAGATGGCTGTAATTGAAAAGTCTAAACTTTTGACACTTCATGAAGCAAGTGTTTGACAGCCGTGACAGTTTGTTTACATCCTGTGTTCAGTTTCAAAGATTCTTTCATAATACCTGAGAGGAACCATCGGGAATACTCCTCTGCCTCCGTAGCAATTCCTCTGCTTGTCAATTGTTTGTACGCCAACATTATTTTTGCTTGTCATGAGTAAATATAACACAAATTTTAAGCGTTTTGTTTGTTTGAAAAGGTTATTTTGGCCTTTGTTAATGCAACAGTCAACTATGCTTAAACCTTATGTCAGGCTTGCAAGCATTCATTTATACTGTCAAAAACACTCAACGATAATTAAGACATGCAAGACAAAGCTGTGAGTAAGCCTTCTAAGTGGCAGGATCAGGCCAGATGAATAAATGGAGCTTTTAACTGATGCAATCACTTCATGCAGGAGCAGATCTGTTTTATTTTTTTACTTTTCTGGTAATTTTTGATGCCAAATTACATGCATCTTAATGGACAACAATAAGCTCAGTACATGTGTACCACCCCTTGTACCAGAAATGTAAAATCACCCTTATTAAACTGAAAGAGGATCTTGTGTTCAATCTGTCTCAGTTTTTCCTGATAGATGAATATTATGTTTAAAGTATTCCAGAACTGAGCTTTTCCCAGACAGAGAACAAAGTAAAGTAATAGAAGTATTTGGTAGTACCAGCTCTGTTGCACAGAAAATAAATTTGGCTTCGCTTAACTAATGAATCTAACTCTCAATAAGCACCCCCTCCCCTCGCTTCTTTGCTACAGGCCCACAGCTCTGAAGCCCCCAGATGAGCTACCATCCCCATCCGGCTCATCAGTCACCCTGGGCAGTCTCTCCCCAAACGGGACCCCCTGATGCCCAGTAATGGCTGTTTGATGACCCTCATAAAAGGAGTCAATGTATTGATGGAGCCCTTTGAGGACAGACCTAATTTGTATGAGGATCAATTCTGGCAATTCATAAGAAAAGAAACAGCGGATGGAGAGAGGGTGTGTGTGGGAGGGATCGAGACTTCAAAACATAACATTACACCTGTGACCTCACCGCTCCGAATGTGTGCTTGCGTTGACATACAATTTGTTTTAATCACAAGTCTGTCGTGTTGTTATTAAATAATTGAATCCCTCTTAGATCAGATTATCATGTAAAGGACTTCACATTATATTATGGATGTCACTGCTGTCTGTCATGCACTGTTCGTTGTGTCATCAATTTTTATGAGTGGGCTACATGCATATATGGGTGATCTATTCGGGGTATTATGAAGCTCCAAAAACACGGTAAAGTCATATATGCTGTTGTAAAGCGAATTCAAGTAAATACAGTGCTGACATATCAAATTGGCAGAAAGATCATTTAGGGCATTCGTCTACAGATAATAGAAACAGGAAGGCCTCACCAGAAAGACAGCAGCTGGGATTCAAGAGGAGGAGTGACTACAAGAATAAAGAAGAAAGTTAAATCCTTCACACTTTAGAAATAACAAAAATCAATTAAGACAATGCCTAAATGAGGCAAAAAAGTTCCTTTAACAGCAGTAAATTTCAAATTTCAAACACAATCCCAAACAACAGACAAGATTAATTCATTTTCTTGAGTCAAAGAGGGCTCTGAACTATAAGAGACAGTAGCTCTAATCAGGTGTGTAGCTGAGGTGATCCTCCAGATATTACTCTCAGAATAATCAGTGTGTCTAATCAGGTGTATAGCTGAGGTGATCCTCCAGATATTGCTCTCAGAATAATCAGTGTCTGAGTGAAGCCCTGCTGCCCTGGCCTCTGCTTACCTAATGAGACCCCATGCCCGTGATTTCTCAGCGTGCTTCGGCTCGCCAGACCACTCCTGCTCCACCCAGGGAAAAGAAGAAGAAGAAGAGGAGGAAGAGGAGGAGGAGGAGGAGGAGGAGGAGGAGGGGACAATGAATCCAAGCGGAGCCCCCCCTCCCCTCGTCTCTCCCTCCCATATCATTTGCATGTGCAGAATCAGGAATGATATCCATAGAGAGGCTGTCAGGAGGGAGAGCTGGGGAACAAAATATTTAAAAAATAGAAAGAAAGAAGGCAGAAAAGAGGTGTACTCCCTGACCACGAGTACCTTCAGAATCAGGTCAGCTTTTTCTCTCTTCATCTTCAGGAAAAGTGAAAGAAATGATAAATGAAATTAGACACCAAAGAGTTCCCGTCTTCTGAAAAGCAATGAGGGTGGGGTGGCAGGTGAAGTAATAGGGCTGGCAAAAAAAATTGACAAAAAAAGAAAAAGCAGTGAGGTAGGGGCGGAGGGAATGAGAAGATGGGGAGTTTTTTTTTGAATGGAATCCAATGGCAGGTCCTGATGGTGAGGAGAGGAGAGAGTGGAGAGCCCCAGTGTCTGCAGCTCCAAAAGAGGATGTGATGAGACTGCATGTCTAATGAAGCAGCGCTCCTCTCTGGCTCCACAGAGAGCCCAGCCTTTTCTTATTCCCATTCATCATTAATTCAGCAACGTTGATAATTTCATTAGTTTTTTTTTTTCCCGCGCATTTTCCAGGGCCTTTATCAATAAATGATGGGCAATGGACCAGGGGCTGCCCCTGCTTAGCTAAACACACACTATTCTATCACCATTTCTTTTTTAATTCTCTTACATACCAGCAAATGTGAATCAGTATAGTATGGGGTAAAAAATGGCCTTGCTGCAAATTCAGAGCTACAAACAACTTCCATTTAAATCAAGAGTTAAGAACAGGCTATTCGGCTATTTAACTTAACATGGAAGTCATGGCTGATGTTATTAATAACACCTATTGTGTTACTATGTCAAGATAAAATGTCTGCTGTGAAAAAGGGGGTTTGTTGTCTACTGGTTAGCTGCTGAAAAACTTAAAACTTCTCATTTCAACAGAAGTCCTTGGAACAAAGGTCCATATTTTATGGAAATAGAATTTCGAGTTTGGCATTTCAGCCATCGACATCTTGTTGTTTTTTTGCAACCGGAAGTAAACATATTTATTAATATCCAAGGGTGGAGCTGGGGAGAGATACGCATTGCTATGCCTGACAGTTCACCATGAAGCGACTTGTCACTCACAAGGAAGCCATGCCCTAAAGCACACCCTGCTTTATTGTCTATTTTCCTCTAAATGGGACAATAATTTACTAAATGAACATCATACTGTGTTGGAGAAGACTTGAAACGAGTGATTGAGACCATAACCTCATCTGGAAAGTGTTTACTGAGGTAATAAATAATGCGAGAAGTAGGGTAACTGTCTCATAATTTTACATACAATCTGACTTCTTTTTGTAACCAGTAGAGTCACCCCTGCTGACCATTAAAAAGAATGCAGATTTAAGGCACTTCCGCAATGGCTTCACTTTTTAGACCCAGAGGTTCCCGCTTCGTTTATTTAAAGAATTGTTACCTTTTACTTCAACTTGTCAGTGCTCTCTGGTGGAAAAACTATGTCCATAACTGTGACATTGTTTCTGACCTTAAATGTGTAATAATAATATAATAATAATAATCCTTATTTGTAGAGCACTTTTCAAAAACAAGTTACAAAGTGCTTTAACAAGTGTAAAGAATAATAAAAAAAAAAAAAGATAAGAGCATGAAAATTTAATATAAAATTAGTAAAATACAATAAAATAAAAGGGATAAAATAAAGTCAAATAAGATCGGGAAAAGCTCTCCTATAAAAGTATGTTTTAAGAAG
>NC_060153.1:7296378-7300842 GCF_021292245.1 Micropterus dolomieu | reverse complement strand
ATAATAATAATAATCCTTATTTGTAGAGCACTTTTCAAAAACAAGTTACAAAGTGCTTTAACAAGTGTAAAGAATAATAAAAAAAAAAAAGATAAGAGCATGAAAATTTAATATAAAATTAGTAAAATACAATAAAATAAAAGGGATAAAATAAAGTCAAATAAAATAAATAAATAAAAGTGTACTACAATTTCTTCTTACTTCATGCATACCCCGATATATCTGCAATAAGCGAATATTGCTGTTGTCAGTTTAGCTCTAGTAAGTAACTTTGCCAAGAAAATGTATAGATTTATGAGTGGAGATTTTTTTTGATTTTTTGATGATTTAGTGGCATTTGTCAGAATTTACTTTCCAAAAAGTAAATTCATGCAAAACCAGCTTCACCCTTAATCTGATAGAAATGAAAGAGAAACCTAAAATTCTGGGTTACCAAAATCCTGGGTTTCAACCAGGCGAGGATAAAGTTAACACAGGGCATCAAACTTAATTGTCTTGATATACAGTCTTTGCTCAAGACCCCTTATCATTTGTATTGCAGAGGAATGTTGTTTCCCATTAACACTACTGTAAAACCAATCAACATTTTAAAATACTTCTATCAAAAAAAAGTCCTTTGTATGAATGATTTATTTAATAAATATACAGCATTGTATGTGACTAAAATAGGAAAAAAAAGGGAGAAGGTGCATTCTGGGACCAATTGTCCTGGGATCTAACATATGGCACTTGCAGTGACACAGGGGGCATCTCAGGTAAATAAACCAGTATCTGGCACAGGGCTGCAGAGTCTGCCTTGGCACCGTTGTAGTGACATAGGGAGCTTGGCCAGGGTATGCATGTATGCACACCCACACAGTAACAAACAAAACACACACACACACACACACACACACACACACACACACACACACACACAAAGCTAGATTGGGAGCTCTGAGGGGCTGGATCCAGGGATTACTCTAACCACATTTATTTATTAACTCTCAATTAAGTATGGGTGTCCCAGGGCTTAAAGTGGCTTAGTGAGCAAGTGGGACTTCAAGCACATTTTGATGACAGTCAAGGCCCCTGATCTCAGTTCACTCCATTTTGCTGATTAAATATAAGCTTTTCATCTGTGGATACAATGCTATTAATTAAATCATTAGATGAGTGATTCACTTATGAGCAAAGGGAGCAGTGAAAAGAGAAACTCACACGAGTAGCTCGCTGCAATAACTACTGAAATATTCATTAAAAAAAAAAAAAAAAGATTGCCTAAATTCATTGACATGGATTACATGTGTAGAGACCGTCTCCCTTCCTTCATTGGGCCAACCTTCTTCAGTATGAGCTCGCAGTCCCTTTTTGATCGCTAGATAAAGGGATCGAACAAATGCAGAATCACACACACCAGTATAATGGGCATGTGTTGCTTCACACACACACACACACACACAAAGTAACAATGAGCCTATTAAAAATGTTGCATTTTAAACAGTTCTTTAATGAAATATGACCATGGAGTTGTAATAGCTTGCTCGGGGGAAGTAGGATCACTGTAAATGAAGAGGGTAAAACAGAGCTGTGTTTTCTGTTTCCCTACTGAATAACAAACCAAACATGATGCACAGTGTCCGTATTTGTAGTGCATCCCTCAGCTGATTAAGGGCCTGTTCACACACAGACGCACTGCTTAGGCAATCGAAATCTGACTCTGAATTTCATGTATCTCAGTGAAAGAATGGGTTCAGGCAGGGGCTTTTAAATTGCAGGTGGTCGCAACTCATCTGGTCTCTTTCACCTCATCTTATGATGCTCTTTGCACCTTCCGTTTTTCTGTCAATAAGTGGGCCTAACTACTGACTGACTGCCTTAACTGAAAACATTCCCTGAAGAAGTCAAAAACTCAGAAAGTAAGTCAGTGAACCTGGAGTTAGAATATTTAGATATATGTTCCCAAGGTCAAGAATGAATCTTCAGGCTTACGACTTAAATGAAGACGGAAGAAGCATGTGGCAATCACCATAACTGATTGTAGGCTGAGACACATGCCCATTTTGCAAAAGCACCCCGAATATATAACTCATAAGCCTTATTAACTTAATAAAAGGGTAGCGTTCAAAACTTCCACAAAAACAGAAGATGTAAAATTATCACTAAATGACTTTCTGTAAAGAAAATAATACTGAACTTGAATTTTAATAGTGGTGGGTAGAGTACTGACAATCTATACTCAAGTAAAAGTACAATTACTCCTCTAAGAATTACTCAAGTAAAAGTAAAACTTACCATCTGACAAACCTACTCAAGTGAAAGTATAAAGGTACTTGGTCAATAAACTGCTCAAAGTACAAGTTTGTTAGGCTATACTTTGTGTTTTAATATTGTTTAGTGTGTGTAGGCCAGAGATCCTCACATCATTTTATGCAAGTCCAAGTCAAGTCCCAAGTCTTTAGATCTCAATGTAATTTGTTTCCCATATAATATTAACAATATACATATGGTACTGTCCTAATTTTCTGTTGTTACATATTATATCCATGCTATATTTCCATTACATCTTGAAATCACGATAGATGGATTAGAAATATGCCAACAAGTCAAGTATTTGTGTGAGGTGTAGAAAGGTTTTGTGGGAGGCAGTAGAGGCTGATCGCCACAGACAGCTACAGCACCCTGTGAGGTGTAATATGAAACAAAGCTGCAGGTTCTTCTTTACTGTAAGACACCTCTTTCACCTCTCACTGACATGAGAGCGCAGGAGCTGGGAGAGGGGTTGGCTTTGATAGATGGACAGGCAGAGTGAAAGAGATCCAGAGAAGCAATGGAAAAAATTGGCAGAAGGAAAGAGATAAAGAATTAAAGAGAGAGAGGGAGAAAGGCTTGTCTTTCAAGAACTGATGTTCTGGGAGGCCTGTCGGAGGAGGTGAGTGCTGTCGAGCAGATAGAGGTAGACTGAACGAGCAGGTGGAGTACAGCAAGACAGAGCAGGTCAAAGCTTCAATGCTGCCACCCGGGAAGCTAAAGGCCAGACAATCAGCATGGCAGGGACTGCAGCTGTGTGATACTATGACGGTTGAGCTACTGAAAAGTTCCTGACAATACAGTGTATGTGTGTTGGCAGCAAACAGTACTGCAGTTCATGCTCTTGATGGGGAAAAACACAGTATGACATGCAGTTATCGAGAGAAGAAACCTCATCTAAGTCTACATGTGTCTGTGCCAGATGCGCTTGTTAACATAGCAGATAGTTTTGGTTTTATTTGTCTAGCTCTTGGGATAGACCTCTCTGAGATATCTGCTGCTGCCCCAATACAATCCAAGATACATATATTTAAACAAGAGTCTACAGCCACCCTAGCAGCATAAAGTATTGTACAAAGTGAAATTCTGACCTGGTGATGGCACTAAAACCATGTTAAGGTAAGGATTCACCAAGGTTTTACAATTCCTCCATGGGAGGACATAAATGCCTTTCCAAACATTTTCGACAATCCATCTTATAGTCCAAAATGTCATGCCAATCCATTCAGTTTGGACCAAAGCGGTCCCAACCAACTCACAGACTGACGTTGCCATCAAAATTAAACTGCAAGTTCAGAAACAAATTGTCACTCTGAATAATAAATATAATCCGTTGCCATATCTCAGCGAAAACGGTTCACAGTGTGTCCTGTAGATTATTCAAATTGACACTGGACATGTTTCTGGAAATAGATATTGTTGTGGCATTTGAAGACATATTACAGTCAGTCCCATATGATCTAGTGGTTAGGATTCCTGGTTTTCACCCAGGTGGCCTGGATTCGATTCCAGATTAGGGAGCTATAGTTTTAGGACCCACTCAAAGCAAGATGGCAAATCTGAAGGGGGTTATCATTCAGTCCTGAAATGAATAATTGCTGATAATACCACAAATTAGGAATGACTTGTGATGACTTGATCTTGGACTAGTATATCATTAAACCAAATATCATCATCTCTAGATAACAATAAAATGTGTAATTGATTGAATTTACCTTTCATAGGTAAACTGCTGAAATTACAAGCCTGGATGTCTACAAATTAATCTATAAACGAACAAAACTGAGGACAAATGGTCAAAACACCTAGACTGAAAATGCAAGAATGAATGGCGTAGATTGATTGAGCAACGTTGTGTGCGAGAATACAAATCTACTAACGACAATAATACAAACTAATGTCTGATTCGTGGCTACAAGGGAAACCAATGGCAGGCGTACAAAAGCAGATGAGAAGGATGCTCCTCCTGCCTAGATAGAGTTGTGTGATTTGAGCATCTGCCAGTTCACCACCCATAGGGGAGTGTCGGTGGGCTCTTCAAACACCCTGCGTGGGTCCTCCTCCTTTTGATGCTCCTGGAGAGGGAGAGGACAGGGGGAACAGGAGACACTCCTCCACACACGCTGCTGAGCTCTCCTGGACCAGATGGGGGGGGAGAGGGGGGGGGGGGGGGGG
>NC_060153.1:7212958-7296278 GCF_021292245.1 Micropterus dolomieu | reverse complement strand
GACACATGCCCATTTTGCAAAAGCACCCCGAATATATAACTCATAAGCCTTATTAACTTAATAAAAGGGTAGCGTTCAAAACTTCCACAAAAACAGAAGATGTAAAATTATCACTAAATGACTTTCTGTAAAGAAAATAATACTGAACTTGAATTTTAATAGTGGTGGGTAGAGTACTGACAATCTATACTCAAGTAAAAGTACAATTACTCCTCTAAGAATTACTCAAGTAAAAGTAAAACTTACCATCTGACAAACCTACTCAAGTGAAAGTATAAAGGTACTTGGTCAATAAACTGCTCAAAGTACAAGTTTGTTAGGCTATACTTTGTGTTTTAATATTGTTTAGTGTGTGTAGGCCAGAGATCCTCACATCATTTTATGCAAGTCCAAGTCAAGTCCCAAGTCTTTGGACTAATAACATCTGCTGTGCATTAAGCCCTGGATATACTTGCTTTTTACTATGCGTTCGCGTACGCAAGATGGCTGTCATGCGTATCCTGCGTTCCTTTGGAATTTAGGTCTTGCACGTCTCGAGGAATTAACGCTACGCATCTGCGAGATGCAATTGCAGTACGTCATTTTGACCAGCAGGTCAGCAGCAATCTCCTATTCCACACACCAGCCCAGTTTGTGGCAGTATAATAATATATTATATATATTACTGTTATCTATTTATTAGTGTCTTTAATTTAAAGGGCCTTGTGTGTAATTTTAGATCTCAATGTAATTTGTTTCCCATATAATATTAACAATATACATATGGTACTGTCCTAATTTTCTGTTGTTACATATTATATCCATGCTATATTTCCATTACATCTTGAAATCACGATAGATGGATTAGAAATATACCAACAAGTCAAGTATTTGTGTGAGGTGTAGAAAGGTTTGGTTTTGTGGGAGGCAGTAGAGGCTGATCGCCACAGACAGCTACAGCACCCTGTGAGGTGTAATATGAAACAAAGCTGCAGGTTCTTCTTTACTGTAAGACACCTCTTTCACCTCTCACTGACATGAGAGCGCAGGAGCTGGGAGAGGGGTTGGCTTTGATAGATGGACAGGCAGAGTGAAAGAGATCCAGAGAAGCAATGGAAAAAATTGGCAGAAGGAAAGAGATAAAGAATTAAAGAGAGAGAGGGAGAAAGGCTTGTCTTTCAAGAACTGATGTTCTGGGAGGCCTGTCGGAGGAGGTGAGTGCTGTCGAGCAGATAGAGGTAGACTGAACGAGCAGGTGGAGTACAGCAAGACAGAGCAGGTCAAAGCTTCAATGCTGCCACCCGGGAAGCTAAAGGCCAGACAATCAGCATGGCAGGGACTGCAGCTGTGTGATACTATGACGGTTGAGCTACTGAAAAGTTCCTGACAATACAGTGTATGTGTGTTGGCAGCAAACAGTACTGCAGTTCATGCTCTTGATGGGGAAAAACACAGTATGACATGCAGTTATCGAGAGAAGAAACCTCATCTAAGTCTACATGTGTCTGTGCCAGATGCGCTTGTTAACATAGCAGATAGTTTTGGTTTTATTTGTCTAGCTCTTGGGATAGACCTCTCTGAGATATCTGCTGCTGCCCCAATACAATCCAAGATACATATATTTAAACAAGAGTCTACAGCCACCCTAGCAGCATAAAGTATTGTACAAAGTGAAATTCTGACCTGGTGATGGCACTAAAACCATGTTAAGGTAAGGATTCACCAAGGTTTTACAATTCCTCCATGGGAGGACATAAATGCCTTTCCAAACATTTTCGACAATCCATCTTATAGTCCAAAATGTCATGCCAATCCATTCAGTTTGGACCAAAGCGGTCCCAACCAACTCACAGACTGACGTTGCCATCAAAATTAAACTGCAAGTTCAGAAACAAATTGTCACTCTGAATAATAAATATAATCCGTTGCCATATCTCAGCGAAAACGGTTCACAGTGTGTCCTGTAGATTATTCAAATTGACACTGGACATGTTTCTGGAAATAGATATTGTTGTGGCATTTGAAGACATATTACAGTCAGTCCCATATGATCTAGTGGTTAGGATTCCTGGTTTTCACCCAGGTGGCCTGGATTCGATTCCAGATTAGGGAGCTATAGTTTTAGGACCCACTCAAAGCAAGATGGCAAATCTGAAGGGGGTTATCATTCAGTCCTGAAATGAATAATTGCTGATAATACCACAAATTAGGAATGACTTGTGATGACTTGATCTTGGACTAGTATATCATTAAACCAAATATCATCATCTCTAGATAACAATAAAATGTGTAATTGATTGAATTTACCTTTCATAGGTAAACTGCTGAAATTACAAGCCTGGATGTCTACAAATTAATCTATAAACGAACAAAACTGAGGACAAATGGTCAAAACACCTAGACTGAAAATGCAAGAATGAATGGCGTAGATTGATTGAGCAACGTTGTGTGCGAGAATACAAATCTACTAACGACAATAATACAAACTAATGTCTGATTCGTGGCTACAAGGGAAACCAATGGCAGGCGTACAAAAGCAGATGAGAAGGATGCTCCTCCTGCCTAGATAGAGTTGTGTGATTTGAGCATCTGCCAGTTCACCACCCATAGGGGAGTGTCGGTGGGCTCTTCAAACACCCTGCGTGGGTCCTCCTCCTTTTGATGCTCCTGGAGAGGGAGAGGACAGGGGGAACAGGAGACACTCCTCCACACACGCTGCTGAGCTCTCCTGGACCAGATGGGGGGGGAGAGGGGGGGGGGGGGGGGGATAAAGAGGGAGAGGAAAACTGAAAAATATAGGAATAGAAACGTACAGATTCAGCTGGTGTATATGTGAAAGCAGAAAGTGGAAATGGGGAGGGTAACAAAGCGACAAAGAGAAACTTGAATGATCAGCATGAAAAGTCTTTACAGCTTCAGCTCGCTCTCTGGAGTTTTACTTTCTAGAGTCCAAAAACATGCAGGTTAGATGAACTGAGAACTGAAAATTGCTTATAGATGAGAATCTGAGCAAGGGGGGAGGTTGTGTGCGTATGTCTATGTGCTTACCCTGCAATTGACCCTGTGATCCACTGCAGACACACACACACAGGAAAAGCATCACAGGAAGGGAGCGGTAAGGGGGAGTAAATACCTTCCATAATTTGAGTTTTTTTCTGTGTTTTATTGGCTGCTCAGAACAGACCTACACTCAGCAGTTTTTGGTGTCTTCTGGATAGGTTTAAGGCAAAACCTGCATCCGACTGTGTGAGTGGAAGTGGGGGTGGTGGGTGTTAACCTCTGGCTTTGTTCAGAATTCAGAGCATCCAATACCAACACCAAAGAATGCACACACACACACACACAATCCTATTTGGACGATTTGGAGATCAACAACGACTCTTTTTTGGGTAATTGACAGGATGCTTGTAAAAAAACCAGAAATAACTATAAATAAATGAATACCTGAGGCTTTTGTGTGGTTTTGGGTGAGCATCTGGTATCAAACATACTCACACCTTGCGGATAAAAGCCATGACAGAAAAATTACAGCAACAATCAGTTAAACCCTGTACAAGAGGAAAAGCTGTTTCTCCCCAGTCTCCAACGGCTACCATTTGACTGACGGGTGTAGGTGAGAGGTAAGCTATGGAGACCAGCAGTCAGTGGACAATAGAAGTCTCACTGACGTACAGATAAAACATCTTACGCTGTCTGATCTTCAAAGACAGAGGACTGAGGAGCAGTCATGTTGAAACGGTTCAAAAGTGTTGCTGAATTATTGAAGAGCACCGGGTCTTCTGATGACGTGATAACAAACCAATGAGCTTAATAATCAGGTGAGGAAATTGATCTTGTTGAAACCAGTCTGTGTACTTAAATGCAAAAATTAACAGTTTGATATGAGAACTTATTGAAATCAAAGAATATCCAAACTAGAAGGTCCCTTGACATGTGAGTGCTGTTACATAAAGGGTTACTACCTGAACATATGAATTAAAAGACAACGCTGATGATATATCTACAGCAGCAGGCACAGATCTGAGCCAGACCTGCTGACTGGAGCCTCTCCACCATTTAAGCTAAGGGCATTGCGAGGGATAGATACTGGTACGCAGACATGAATCATATGTCAGGGAATCATGTCCACAGCATTTAATATAGTGGGAGTGCATTTCTGTTCACAGCCATGTGGTCCCAGCAAGGCCTAGACAGCGAAAACAAATCTGTAATGGGCGCACAATTGAATCAGGTGTCTGGTCCTCTTAAGGAAATTAAGTTGTCGCCGGAGCGGGGCCACTTAATGAGAGGCAGGCTTGCGGACAGTGACGAATGGAGGGTGACACTGGCAAGAGTGTGAGGCTGCCCAATATCTGCATTTGGACTGGTGATGATTTTTCATCCATGAACCCCCCACCATTATGTTTCTTTCTCTCTCCCTCAAACACACACACACACACACACACACTGCCTCGCCTCCCTCCACCCTCCCATTTCTATGGCTTCATTGGGGACACATTTGCTCTCTGTGTGATGCTAGCCATTTATTTGCACGTACATTCAAGGAAATGATGACAGCTAATAAAGAGGGGAATCTTCTTTCCATGTGTTTTACTTCATGGTGCATCTTGATGGTGGCCATTATGTGATTTTGATCGATGCCTCTCCAGTCCCAGTCACTTGCAGCAGAATGTACACAGCATGCCCTCCAGTATGAAGAGATATATGATACTATTAAGTTGCAAGGGAAGCCCATTTTAATAGAGAGGTACTGCAATGTTTATTTTTATTACTAGATTTGATTTGGTCCATTATTATGCATTCGTAAATGAACGTACCAAGGATCTTATCTACTCAACTTTTATGCATAAAATATTCATAGACAATTATGACTCAGTAATAATAGCATTTTTAACAAATGAAAACTGTCATTGTTATACTCCAACCAAAATCAGGTATCAGATACTCTCTCTGTAGGAAAAAGGTGTCATAAAATGGATTCCAATAGTGATGAGTCCAGTGATGGAAGAAGTATTCAAATCATTTATTTAAAATAGTACTGTACCAATTTAGCATTGCATTTCTTTAACACTGTTGCACTTACAAAATTAATTTATCAAAATTGATACAGCAGAATAAGAGATAGTCTATTTTATTCCATGCAGTCTTCTCTCTAATTTATACTCACAATGCAACTTGACCGCCAACAGTTTTTATATAAGAAAGACTGGAACACAGACAATTTAAATGGACAACAGAAAAGTAAATTATGTATGTATTTTTATAGACACCTTTTCAACCTACAGGGGATGACAGTTTCATACTCTTATTCTTGGATCATCACATACTCCAATCATTTGTGTAGATACAGTAAGAACTAGATTTGTTCCTCCGCTTGAACTATTAAAATGCAGACTGATACCAACTTGTGAGTGAAAAGCTCAGCAATCTGTCACCTAAATGGATTATCCTGACGCCAGAGATATTGGCACTAAACATGGAGACATGGAAATTTCTGCTATGGCAAAATGGCCTTGAAAGGAGGAGTCATTCTCATTCCAATGCATTGCTCCATCAGTGTCTTCAGTCCTGTCTTAAATGGATGTGAAGGGGAGCATCTAAATAGGTTTGATCCTTCTATGCTGTGTTGCCAAGTGCTCATTTGTTTCTGACAAAAACAAATTCACCTGTAACGATTCTGCTCTTAAGAAGGATCTCAAGTATTAAGAAGCGTTTCCTTTTGTGTTTGACCTTCCCCATTAATTTCAGCAGACTACACCTACAGAAGCATCTACAATGCTAATTCAGTACCATAATCCTTGTGTAGCACAAACAGACAGGACCAATACTTGACACTGAGGCTCTCCACATTGAGTAATTCTCTTTGATAACTGAAACAACACGCTCTACTGTATGCATAATCACAGTTCTTGGAAACAGCTGTAGTGTGTTGACGATCAATGTCTGTCCTTTCAATACAGTAATTGTGAGGCCAGAGAATGGCTGAGTAGCCAAGGATACTGCTGTAGGATTGCCACTGGAGTGAGTGGCCACTCATGTATGCCTTTTAAAGTTACACTCCATCCATCCAGACGAGACTTTGGCTTAGATTTAGTTGTGTGGATGGAGGCAGCACTGCAACAAAAAATCATTGCGTACTGTGGTAGAATTGTAGGATTCGATGAGGCTTCAACACCCCTTCTCTCTTGCTCCATCTTTCCCAGCTGACTGCGTATGAATAATTGACCCTGTAGTCTGGGCCCCGGCTCATTACTGGGGGAAGTGTCGGTCGGGTTTGTGATGCTATGAGGGAGGGTGCGAGTGCCCACCGTCCGCATGCCTGGCTTAGTTTTCCCCTCTACCTCTGACCACACACCAGTCCTTCATCTTTAATGGCCTGTGCCGTGATCGGACATCCAGCCTTTCCAACCTTCTAGCCTTGCCCACTTCGTCAAGAAGGTGAACGGGTTGGCAGTAACACATCTACTGCCAGAGAGGAGTTTTTCAAGAATTCTCTTGTGAATTTAAGGAGTTTTGGGCAGAATTATCAAAGGGTGCAGAGGTAGACGGGGGAGCGAACACTGACATCCAGGAAAGTTCTTTGGGAAAGTTTTCAGGTACACACTCAAACTAGAAAAAACTATTCATGGTCTTAAGGTGAGTCCTCTGCTTGCATGGAGTCATGACTATTTTGATATGGAAGTTGGGAAAGTCATCCAAAAGTTGTGTGGGGCAAAGTAGTAGATCGGTTAAAACACAAATACCCAGCAAATTCACAGCACACCACAATAAAATTTACCTCTAAGACTCTTCATGTCAGACAAAAGAAAAGTAATCCCTGTGCTTTAGTTACTGCTCATAGGTTATGGAATTTCTCCCTGCAGTACAGTGATTCTGACACATCCGTATCCACATAAGAGGGACAGAAAAGGCTGGTGAATGAATGCTGGCGAGGAAAACAATAGCTGATGAGACACCACCCCAATACATCAATCAGACAAGTCTGTCAGCTCTGTTCCCTGCAGGGAGATCCATGGGAAGCAAAAGAGGGACCACACAAAACACAGAGCCTGCAAATGAGAAGCCACAGTATGGATTGCTGCGTGATGAGCAGCCAAACTAGACAGAGACAAGGGATAGATGAGGAACATGTGTGGGTCACATCTACAAGGACAGTTAAATAGTGAGCGGGCAAGGATGTGCCTTGTGCAGTGCAAAATTAAAGTGAGAGTCATTAACTGCACCACAAATTTTATTCAACGGTTATTATGCTTACTGAATATGTACTTTTTGTAACTGAATTTCATTGTGTAATATTGTTGGTACTTAGTGATAGTATTTGCTCAAAATCAAATTTTGATTCCAACCTGCTGCAGGTCTTTCTCTACAGCTGCCATGATCCAATATAGGCTAAAATGCCAAAAACAAATATTTAAAAAGATAAAAACAAGATTTGTTAATGATGTTATTATTTTTACAGTAAATTGTTAACATCACTCTCCACTAAATTAACAACTATTAAGGTTTCCTGCCCGTAGTTTTTCCAATCAGGAGCATCATTCAAGCTATATTTCACCCACCAACCACACGGTAAATGTATCATGGCATGTGCAATATTCAAAAATCATTCCATTACATTGATGCTTTTATTCAAAGTGCTACACGTCAGAGTTCGCAAGCCTCTGGAGCAACTAGCGGTTAAGTGTCTTGCTCAGGGACACATTGGTGGATATGTCGCAGTGGAACTCAAACCCAGGTCTGCCACACCAAAGGCATGTGTCTTATCCACTGGTCCATCACCACCCAGTGTTCCAGTATTATCATTGTAAGCATCAGAAGACCAACAGCATTGGTTGGTTGTTCAAACAATAAACACAACCTTTTTCCTGACAATCTCTTGGAGTTATGAGAGTAATTACTTTCCTTTTTAAGTGGCAAAGGTGGAAGTATCAGTTATTTCATCCCACCGCAAAACACCGTGTCGTACCAACAGTCAACAGTGATTTCTTCTAACCATGAGCACGATTTTCCCCTGACCAAGTCATTTTGGTTGCCTAAACTTAAAGGTACGCTGTGGAGCTTTTGACCACTAGTGATGCCATGGAGCAACGTTTTGTGGGTCTTTGTTTTGTAATTATCCACCACATGTATGATTCTTGGTGGTGTTGACATGCCAAGAAGTGCAGAATGTGCCACCAAAGGCAACAAAAAAGACAGACTGCAAGCAAGCACAAATGGATGTAAACAATGCAGGTTTACAAGTCTCTAACACTGCAAATGTTGTATCAGAAATGCACTCACTACTTTTATTAGTCCTCAGTGGGCTCGGGGAGAAACACTGAATGGAACCATAATTTGTTTACAAAAAAAATTCCACATGTTCCCTTTAACCAAAACTTAATCATAAAGATGACACACCAGAAATTTTGTAATGGTCACGTGACTATTTTGTCATTTACATTTGAGGATTTATTGTTCAGGAAAGCTACATGTAGCAGACAAAACATTGTAAACCACTGACAAATGTAATTTTCAGAACAACTGTTATAAGTTCTAGAGCTCTGCTGCAGCAGCAACTTTATGTTGTTCACTTTATGTGGATCCATTCAATCATTTTGCGGAAGTGTCTAGTTTTATACTTATTAAACCACCACTCTCCCATGTGACTATAGTTTGGCAGATCCTGGAAATGGCCAGTCCCACTGGGATAGATACAGTATGTTTCTCTGTAGAATGAAGATGATGGCTTAACATTTATCACCATTTATGTTTCTTTACAGTTTAAAAGGGACCTCATCTATGGCAGAAAAATGTCATTAGCTACCAAATGTTAGTTCTGAGAGCATTTTTTGGTATATTCTGTATAAAGGGGTTCATATTATTTTGGCAGCAACACTGAGTTTAAGAAATTTGAGAAATAACTTCCCAGTCACTATGAGTGCTCTATAGACCTAACTTTTATTCAAATTAAGCTTCTTTTGATTTTAAGTCAAGAGCAAGTATTAATACTGTGTGGACAAACATACAACCATACAAACAAACAGCACCAATCTGTAGCTCAAAAATCCCTGGATTCATTTTCAAGCATCACACCCAAAATTCTGAGCATGCTCAGTACAAAATGTGTGAGTGGCACAAGTTTCAATCCACACAAACAAAGAAGAAGATAGGGGTGTCTTACCCACAATGTGGATGAAGGAGATTATCAGAGTTGTTCCTGGTTGTTTCATTGGTCACAGGCAGCCAAGGATTCTGGAGGAGAATATTGCAGAGCTGTCATTGTGTTTTCGGGGAGGGGGAGAGGAGGGAGAGAGACTGTTTGAACTGGGAGTAAACGCTGTGAAAATGGTGGAGCTGGCATATTTACACCCAGGGTCTGCACAGGGGGATTACATGCAACGTTTTTATGTCACCCATTTGACAGCATCATCTCGTGGAGGTTTTGAAGGCTCCCCCTCATTAGCTGGGCTGGGGCTGCATTTAACACAGCTTTGAGTTTATAAAGACAATGGCTGCCAAACCTCGAGGCCTTTAACAAACAACAAAAGGAGAGGGTAACAATCAAAGTGCCCCGTTCCATCTTGCCAAACTGGAGTGTGAGTCACCACTTCGTAAAAAAAAAAAAAGACATTTACATGACAACTGAAGAGCCCCAAATGGATATGAATAGATATAAGTTAAAAGTTAAGTCAACCTAATTGTGCCTCAGAGGGCTTGTGTCTAGAGTATAGGCATGCCACTGATTGAATGTAGCTTCAAATTTAAACTGCTATTCATTCTTCATTCCTCTGACAATTTTGCATTTGTTGCGATTATACTCTTTGGTCAAGAAACTGTATCACAGATCAATAGACCCTGGTGAAAATAACAATTGTAAGAAACAAGTGACAGTGAAAAACAAAGTCAAAATCTCAAATCCCATTAAAACTTGAGAAACATTAAATGTGTGTTTCCACTCAAACCTCAAGAAACTTTATTTCTATGTTGTTTAGTAAAACCATATCATATTAGACATCTTTGAGTTTATACAAATGTATTTAAGTAATACAATGTATTGTGGAGGACTTCACAGAATGTAAATATGGGATTCACTGTAGACAAGACAGTAGGACAAAACAATAACAAAAGAAGTAAGTAAAGTAAAAAAGTATTATTATTTTCTCAATTAATTGATTAATCATTTTTGTTTTGTCCGACCAACAGTGCAAAACTCGTGATCAATTGACAAACAATTAATTGTTTCAGTCATTTTACAAGCAAAAATGCCCCGAAAGTGTTGGTTCCGACCATTTAAAATGTGAGGTTTTGCAATTATTATATATAAAATGTTTGGGTTTTGGATTGTTGATCAAGCAAAAAATACTTTTGGAGATGTTACCTAGGGTTCTGGGAAACTGGGATGACTGATTTTATGACTTTTGACATTTTTTAGACTATTCAATGAAGAAAATAATAGGCAGATTAACCAACCATGAAAATTATCAGGAAAAAAAAGCAGCAAATCCCAACATTTGAGATGCTTAAACCAGAGAATGGGTGGAGATTATATTTGAAATATTATGTCAATATCAATCATTTATAAAAAATAGTTGACGATGTGAATCAACTACTTGATGAACCGCCCAATTGTTTCAGCAGAGTGGATGTAGCCTCAATCAGTCACATTTCCAAATGGTAAGCATGGAGTTACAAAAATATGCAGTTCATTTTTAAAGTAAGTTCACCTAGTCAGATCTTGATATAAAAGAAGCCAGAACAATGATTCAAGATATTTTGTTTGATGATCTGGAAGAAAATCAAGTAAAAACACAACTTAAATGGCTTCTCCATTTACTCTGTCTTTCTTTGCATTCTCCTCAAAAGCAGCACATCCTGCTTGTGTTACAACCACTCTCGCGCTGACGTTTAGTCACAGTAAAGTATTTACCTACCAATTACCCACAGATACCCTTCCTCTCGTTACAGCTGGAGCCCATAAAAGGGAACAAACAATAACAACCGTGAAGGCTCCACTGCAAGAAGAGACACATTATAACCCGGGCAGACATGAGAAAGAGGGGTGTGGAAAGAGCTTGTATTGATGGAGACGAAATTGAACTTGATTAAAAAGCAAACAAAACAAACCCCCGACAAAACACAAACACTCCACACACTTTGTGAATGGGCCTGCACAAAGCTAATATGTAGCTACCCGAGCTCTCCTGAGGAGGAGGGATGAAAAAGACAAGTGTTTAAAAGGAGAGATCTTCCTCTGTTTGGCTGACATATTTACACAATTATGTGCAGGATCCAAAGCAGTGCAACCAGCGTTTCTCCTTCTCGACAAGTCACAAGAAGTTTAGCGGGGTTTTTTCTCTCTCACCTCCCTTTTTACTTTGGTGATTAAATGAGAGTGTGTGACATTGATCTGTGGGGTAATGCCATCTGGCAGAACAGTGTCATCATTTTTTCCTGATGGAGTTACACTGACTTATCAACACTCCATCAATTAATATTAAGGCTGTTACGCATTACTTCAACTAAATGACACACAGACACTGACTGAAGCTCCTCTGTTGCATTTCTGATATCTTAAAATATGGGTTTGATTGAATGTATTCACTGACGGCACTCAAAATTAGAGCTCACCTAACTGCTTTATTTACATTATGAACTAGATTAAACTAAATCCTCTCTTAAGTCTCATATTGATTCCTACAGGATGATTAAAAGCACCACACTTTCGCTTGTTCAGCGGGAGCCAACATATTTACAGGTGGATGTGTCACTGTCTCTTAATGAAAGAGTCCATGCAATAAAAGTACAATAAAATACATGGCATGAGATATAATGGTATGGGCAATTAAATTCAGTAGTACAAAAAGGACCACACAAGCCTTATACATATTCACTCTCCCACTGAAATCCATAGGAATTGCTAAGTCATCTTCCATGTCTCTGAGGCATTCACGTACAATGGCACTTTTATCATATGCTTATCAGTGGTGGCCCCTCTCTTATAGAGCTCGATCTTTTGGCCCCTCAATCATGGAGCATATTACTCCTCTGTCGGAGCAAAGCACTTCCTAACGACAGGGAGGCCAGCTGGGACTGAGGAGAGGGCAGGAGGCACATGCATTAACATAATAATCCAACCACTCTCCCACAGGCCCCGGGGCCAGACAGCATATTAGGTAGGCCCCCCTCGTGAAGGTCCAAGCAGGGAAATAAAGCTGCTTTATGGTGAGCGTGTCAACCTGTGGTGAAGGCTTGGCTTTACCTGTACTAATTGTTGACTGAAAAGAAAAAAACATGGTACTACTATAGTCCCACGTATAAATAGTGATCTTGTTACATCCTTAAAAGGGCTACGTGTTGGGTAATGTGACGTATAATTTAACCTAGTTCTGAATATCTCACGGTGGATTAAAGAGAATAAGTGAGGCTGTTTCTTTCTCTCCCTCTCTGTGCACACTTGCTTTGTTGCCCTCTACATCACATAGCAACACAGCATAACCCAGTAGCCTGACACATATTTCTGAGTATAGGAAGCATCTCCTCGCCTCCTCATACTTACTGAAGTGAAATGCAGAGAGACACAGGCTTTGAGGACAAGAGAGACCGAGAGGGTAGAGAATAAGGGGGTTGGGTGTTGGTTCCGCAGCCTTCCCTGTGGCATAAACTGGGGAGTGTTAAGTAGCATGCACTGAGGGCTGTGATCCTTTGGACTGGTGTCCCATGGTACCTTGTGTGGCCTGCATATTTCTAACCGCATGAGACACTTTCTATCATTGCGTCAAAGCCGTCATAATAAAGCCATGCAGCCCTAACACACTGTTGTGCCTGGAGACACAACAAAAAAAAGCCAATACACCAGCAACAACAGAAAGTGTGAAATAAAAAGACTCAAGTTCAGCTATTCAGAGAAACTTCAGCTTCTGCCAAATCCAATTCAGAATCATATTCACTGGTAGAAGAGAGTTCATACAGAGAAGAGAGCCAGCAAGTTATGTATTAGGAAACCAGCAGCAAAGAGCGGTGTGGAGCATTTTCATTGGGAGGCCTGTCTAGCACAGCCTGACTGTCAGAGTGCCTCTAATGTGAATGTCCCACTGACTGCTACTGTAAGGCTGTCAGTCGCTGGTTGGGGTCCTTGACTGAAGACTCTCACTAGCAGTTCACAAACAGTAATACCTCAGTGGCGGGAGTGAAGCAGGATAAGGAGGAAGAGAGGAGAGAAGAGAAAAAGGATCTCCACAAATCATTTTGATCAAAAGACAAGGTAGCAGTGAGGTAGACCTCCCCCAGCCCCCGCCCCACGAGGAGACAACTCTCTAATTGGTGGAAAGGGCAGCCTGTCCGTGGCCGCATGCACTCTCAGATCTCTCCTAGGACAGCCAAGGCAATGTGCCAATTACTGCCAATTGTTGGCCTGTGGTTGAGATGTGGACAGTTGTCCACATGGAATAAGAGTGAAGGCCTGGCGAACGCTGCTGATGCTGATATCGTACAACAGCAATATAATAGCCCACAAACTTTCATAAAACAAGCCATTAGTATCCTTTCTCAGTTCTATTTGACTTAGCATGTGGATTCAGTAAAAAACTCAAAAGTGATATGAAATATATGAAATACAATCACCTGCAGCCATGTGGAGTGTAAGCAGCTATATCAAGCCAGGCTCCTTAAACATCGCCTGACTGAAGCTGTACTTTTTAACAGCCCAAATATAGCTCATGTTTGGTGGGGCCACTATGCCATTATTGGGGTCATTTTGGCAGAAGTTCAACATATACTACTTCATCCATTATCCATTAGCCGCTCATCATGGTATAGGTCAGACCTAGAGCACAACCTTTCCTTGCAGTCAGACAGAAGCAGAGAACAACAGGCCTTTATAACTCTGCTCACCCACAGCTCATAACAAGGAAGGCAGAAAGTGTAGCAGAGAGGAGGGAAAACAGTCATAATTCTTGTTCAACTAAAAATCACTATAATGCTCTTTAATTGTGTAGGCAAAAATCTTTTCAAAAGAGCATGGTAATTTTACCCCGTTAAATTATTCAGCGCACATTAATAACGGTCGGGGCCGGGGTGGATGAGAGTGGCTGTTTTAGGAGTGATGTGCTGCCGGAGCTGGGAGACAGGATCTCACTAAGGCAGTTTTAAGCCTCGTTTTAAAGTTACATTTTCAAGTAAACGACATTAAAAAATGACCCGGAGTAACCCTGAAAGGTACTGTGACTGGATGTTAGTGCAGGGCTTTAAATACACTCATAGAAGATCTCTTTGTATGGAACAACTTGCTTGATATATTTAATAACAACCGATCAATATTTTTGGTTCACTTGTTAAAGGTGGGGTATGCAATGCTGGAGAAAACCAATATCATGAAAAATATCATTATATATTGCAACACAGCAATTAATGTAACTAATGTTTGCTAAGTTGTCGGTTAGCAAACTGCCGCTACAGTTGCTACTGCAAAGCTAACATGCCGAGAGGATGAGATGATTTCTCACAACACTCCTGCTACTATAGCTAACATCACAACAGCAGCATATCCCGGCAAACTAAAAGTAAGCTGAATGTCCGTAGGAAAGTAATTTAACATTTACCTACCTCACCTTTAATTGTCACCATATTTTAACCAACACAATAAGGCTCGACTTTAATGAAACATTAGAGAGTATAGGCTCGTATGTGGATATACAGTGAGCAGACATAAAGGTGAAAACCTTACGAGAGTGAGATAGTCAAGAATTATATACCTCTATTAAAAGCCAAAAACAACCTAAATCTGTGCACTTACAAAACATTGAGAGTCATAGTCGAATAACAAGACAAAGGATCACATTCAAGATCTGATGAAGGGCAATGTTCACTATCGACTTTAAGGGATTCCAGCCAGCAGATAGCACATTCAAGAAAGCGATGCAAATGAGAATTTGCATGAACCATGCACAGGCAAAGGTAATATACATAATTGGGGGAAGGGGTGCCATGGTATGAGGGGGGATTCTCCATCAAATACGGAAATGAAGCAACACTTTCTATACTTAATAATTAATATAATACAGTGCACACACACATTGCATGGGATGCATATCATCCATCCACTGAACAATGACTTTTAAGTGCACTAGAACAGAGTGAGCCTGACAAAATATGCACAAATGTGTGTGAGATGAAATACGCCTCTTCCCCCCATAAAGATGAAAAAAGGCAACAAACGCCTTCCCTAGGCAGAGAAAGCTTAACTATTCTTCTCAGTTCAAAGTCAGGGGTCTACTCTAAATATTTGTGTATTAAACATAACACATAAGATGGAATAAATGGAGGACTCTAAAAGAAGTGCAGGGCCTGCAGGAGAAAACAACATGGAACTGCAATGCTTCTTAGTGTCAGTCTGACTAACACAAACAACCATGGCGAAAAACAAGCCAAGGCTTCAAATCTTGTAGAAAGTATAAATCAGTGTGAGTCAGATGCTTGGTGGCTACAATTCACAGATATACTGGAGATGCTGTTGCAACTGGCATGGTCTTTACAGATTAAGTATCACCTCCTCCGTTTTAGAAAATTTGAGAAATAAGTTAGCCAAGAACTAAATCGCTAATGACGGTCACACCTCAGTTCACTGTTAAAGCTTTCTAGGTATGCATCAAGGGCCAGTCTAAGGAGGCACCATGCAGCATGATTAAATCTAAATACGCTGACTCTTACACTGTTTGTTTGTTTATAGAGGCAAGTCAGGGGGTGTTCTGAGCCTCCGAACTGCATTTAAAGCTGATCTGGCTCCTTCAGACAGTGCTGCATCCGACTTCCTGTTGTCGACTCGCAGTTGCCACAGAAAAATTGCTGCTGCAGCCTTAGACAACCTACAGCACTTTGTATGCCGAAAGAAAAGAGTTAATTAGAAATACAAATTCTCCCAGATTGTTATTAATGGGAACTGTAGAGTAAGCAACACATATTTTGTGCCCATAAGTAATTCTCAGGTATCTTTGATCTGTGGCCCACAGCGGATGCTGCTGCGTGCCGCTGTCTGGCTTCTGGGACTCTGCCAGCGCCAGACATCTGGCTACTTTGTTATCATTGGCTGATCTGTTCCCGGGAGGCCACTCTTGTGACACCAGGCAGAGAGTGTCCTGGCAAGGAAAATTATCAGCACATTTTGAGTGGATTAGAGTTCCAAAGTGGTCTTCAAATCTCTACAGGGGTCTGGTGAGCCATGCTCTACTGGGGGTTCCTCAGGGCTCTGTTTTGACAACACTGTTGATTTGAAAGGCAGCAAGGGTATGGCTCCCACTGTTGCATCACAGGTTTCAGGCAACATCTTAGGAAGCAAAAAAAAGCCCCCCAATTATGATCTGTCAGATGTAGAAGGGGAAAAATGCACTGAAAACTTCCCTTGATTAGTGTGGAGATTCTGAGTAGCAGCAAATGTTTGTACTATAGTGCTGTATGTCTTTTAAACTCCATTGTCACATCTGGCAAAAATGTATTAAGTTGTTTTTACTGACTAATGCAGTTCTGTTGTTCTTCAAATTTTGCAGCTACGTTCATAATACCTTTGCCTTGAGCATCTTTTTTTTTTTTTTTTTTAACTCTAAAGGAGTTAAATATGACTCCATCTCAAAGGTTGTGTCTGACAATCCGTCATACAAAACACTTGTTTAGAGGTCAAAGAAAAGAATGCTGTATAAGCACTGGCTTAGTGGAGGAAAAAGCCATGATGTGACAATCTGAACCTTATTCACAGGATTGATTGAGGTATCGTGTCTTCTCCCTTTTTTCTCTTGGCGTTTCCATTTGTGAATACAAAGCTGCGGTGACCCATAAATATTACATGGTGTGGAGATGCAAAGCAGGAATTAATGACTGGGGTGGGGTGTGTGTGTGAGAGAGAGCGTGTGTATGGCAGGTCCCTATGGGATTCTGCTTAGACAGGCGGGCATGGTGAGGGTGTGGTCTCTCTCTCTCTCTCTCTCTCTCTCTCTCTCTCACACATACACACAATGTAGACCGTATTTTTTTCTCCACATCTCTACTGGGCTTCATCATTTTTGGCCAGTGTGCTAACCTGCCTGTCGGAAGCTCAGTGGTCGCAATTGTTTGTCACTCATTAAACTCTTACCAGTATTTGTGCACAGAAAGAGGACACTAGCTTCAAAGGAAATACAGATAAGAAAATATTGGTGCTGAAATGATTAGCCTTTTAATCAATAATTCAAAATACATTTTCAATAACTTAAAATCATGAATTGAGTCATTTAAAAAGCAAAAATGTGAATTAATTAAAAATTATCTTGCTACATTTCTCTCTTTTATATCATTGTTAATAGAATATCTTTAGGTTTTGGGCTGTTGGTCAGGCATAATAAGCAATTAGGAGACGTCGCATGGTGTCTGGAAAACTGTAAATGGCCTTTTTTTCTTATTTCCTGATATTTTAAGATTAATCAGTTGATCAGAAAAATAATTTTGAGATTAATTGATCATGAAAAATAACCGTTAGCTGAAGCCCTAGTATTGATTTCTACAATTTCACTGCACAAGCTTCTGACATCTAATGTGTGTCGAAAGCAATTTTGTCTCTCTCTCTCTCAAAGCTGAATTAGCCGATTAATTGATTAGTTGATCGGTAGAAAATTAATCAGGAAATATTTAAATAATTCATTAATCGTTATGTCATTTTCAAATAAAAATGGTAAACATTGTCTGGTTCCAGTTTTTGTTGCTTTGCTTTGTGATAGTAAACAGAATATATATAATCTAATACATTTTTCAAATAATCTGAAGACACTACCTTGGGCATTAGTAAATTTCGATGACCATTTTTCACTCAATAATATAATTGCAAATTTGATGAATATGGAATATCATCATTAGTTGCAGCCCTACTCTGCCTGTTATGCACACACCAGCTTCATTTGAGCTCAATAAGCACATAATACAACATGAACAGTTATTTGACAGCATCAACCAAGTTGTGGACCAAGCTCTGATTGCACACTGCATTCCAAAACATAAAACATAGCTAAAATGTGATCGGCCACTATTACTGAGGTAATGACAAAGTAGTTATTTGAAGTTACAAGAAAGAGACAGACAAGAAGTACAAAGACAGAGAGAGAGAGACAGAGAGAGAAAGACAGGGAGAGACTGAGATCAGCTTTTCCTCTCTGCTTAGCATGATGAATCGGTTGAGGAGGGGCCACTTGACACCTGTCACCTAACCAGCCAGGCACAATTACCTCCAGGGGGTGGACGGGGGACTTGCTAGGGAGTTGTGCATAGCTCCCAGTGAAACAGACGAGCGTTTGAAGATCATTAGTGTTACAGGCCCTGTCTTCGTGGCCCTGTCCAACCTCCTGAATGGCTTGCTTTGATCACCGCGCTGCGTTTTTGTCAATAGTATGGGTACACCGCATAAATTATAAAGTTATACACACAAAGTCAGCAGGTAAAATGCCACACTCAATTTCTGTTTCGGCCACAGATGGGCAGATGATTGCAGGTAATGAACGTCATCATCTCTCTGCAGCCAATAATGTGCGGTGGCCGAGCTCTCGTGTTGCTATCATGTTCAGGCCAATGGCCTCGCAGAATGGCACTCACATGTTCCAAGTACAACAACAAGAAAAAAAATTCAATGTGAAGCTGTTCAGAAAAAAATATAAGTCTTCATTTGAATTCAGATTTCTGTTATCATCTGTGATTGAGAAATGAGCCTAATGTCACTGTATATGATCTGTGAATTAATTAATAAACTGAATTTACGACTATTTTTGTTGCCTATGCTTTTACAGTTTGACATTGTGAAGCAGGAAAATGTGACAGATTGTAAATAATCTGAGGCTGTTAAAGAGGAGGTTACACTAGTAATGTCTTTATATGGATGCAACCATCAGATTTACTTGGTTGAATTCATTCAGAAATGGAAATTTAGACATATAACTAAACATGAACTAAAATTTCATTCTTAGAAAGTGATACCCTCATGTTCAGGTTGAAGGACAGTTCAAGATTAACAGTATAAAAGATTTCACAGATGAAAAACATTCAGATATGTCACACACAACTGCAGCAGCGTGCCCTCTTAAGTATTGTGTTTGGCAGTGCAGTGCAGTGGTTTCGGTGAAGAAAAATGATCATTATAGCTGATGAGGCAAGGGCTTCAAATGATGACAGTGTGACAGCAGCGAGCTTTTTAATTTGTCGGATCAGATTGTGACAAGCTCCATCACAGGACGGAGGAAATCTTTTCATTTGTGCAGAAGAAAGGGGGAAAGGAGGTCAATTAGCATCAACCATTAGACAACCCAGTGACAAGCAATACATTACCGCGTGGGACAGTCAAACTAATGAGAGAGGCAGAAGAAATGTTCGTTCAGGTTGGACAGAATTCTGCAATCATCCTGCTACATTAATCACGTGTATAGCACTTGACATATGCATTCTATGTAGTCATGTGCTCCGAGGTATAACTCCTCATATACGCAGCCTTCTTCGCCATTGCGTTTGTGGTCATATGAGGTCAGGTTTACTCAAAGGAACGTCTGTCAAGTCAAACGTTTTCCTACAGAACCACGTGCATAAAAGGTACATCAACTGCATGCAGTTTACATTAATTCAAGCTTTACTATAGTTAAATTTAAAAGGTTTTATTTGTCTGTCATTCAAGGTTGATCAGTCAAATCTGGAGGATATTTTATGAGAAGTGTGAATGACCAGATTGTTTTAAAGATCACAAAGCATACCACCAATATGATCTTCGCCAAAAGCAGCATGAGAGAGAGGATCTCATTTTATCAGAAGAGACAATCTCAAAGCGAGTATTTTTTTTTCCCCTTTGCTTTATTTGACTGGCTGTCAGGTATAACGCGCCTCTCTCGATATTGATCTGAAGTACCTAAAGGTATGTGACATCATTATGAGGCTTGACCTTATCATCTGCTGCCCTGCAGCCTTCAGGCAGACAGAATCTAATGCCCCCCCCCCCCCCCAAAAGGTGGGTACCTGGTGCGTAATAGGGAAATTGGTGGTGGTGTTATTTGTTTTCCTGACCTCATGGCACACCTCACTCTCAAGGCCTCTAATCAGTCATGGCCTGAGGTTGGCCTCAAAACTAGGACGGGTTAGCTGGCTTTGCTGTTGTTTTTTGTACTGTAGTCAACATAAGTGATGAAATTGGCCATAATGGTATTGAGAAATATGGAGATATTGTCTGTGCCTAGTCAGCCACAACCAAACTGAGATAATTAACACTATCACCAGATGATGATATTGGGTGATTGTACAAAAACCCGAATTTTGCTAAATGCACAGCAAACACTGTTACAGTTAGGTGAACATCATGGTTATGGTGAATAAATTGGTTAGAGTTAGGCAACTAAAACACGTGGGTAAAGCTGAATTAATCCATATTTTTATATTATCAATGGATGTATTGAATGTTTGTAATGTGAAAGTGTGTGATACTTATCACCCATCTCCGCCGTTCCCCTCAGCTCTACATATGTTTAAGTTTCTTTCAACTCATTTTTTCAGTTTGACGGCCCGCAACTTTACTGTTTAGGTTCACTCTCACCTCTCTCATCAGCACTGTAAGCAGCAATCAGCAGTTTTCAGCTAAATGCCTTCTGATAAACACACTAGCTGGTTCGGTTAGTGGCGCATTTTGCCAATAAGGGGCCCAAAATCTTCCTCTACAGTTGGTGGAGACCAAAACAGAGCTAAATTAAGAAGGAATATTTTTTTTTCTTGTTCACTTGTTAATGCAGCTTTAAGATTACGGAAACATCACAGTTATAGTTAAAAGAAAAAGAAAGCCACGATAAATTGTTGGACTGCAAAGACACACGAATAATGAGCTATACACCAAACCTCCATGTCCTTATTCTCCACTCTGCTAAGCAAGGGGGCACACTACACACTAAGGAGTTGTCCAATATAAATGGAATTTCTAAGGATGCTGGGCTGAGGTAGTATAGCACAGAGGTGCTAAGATTAAACTTTCAATGAAGCAATTTTATGACAGACAATGGTGTGTTGTTTGTTTATTTGAATTATTACGTGTTGTTTGATTAGGGCATGTTCTAAGCCTTTCCAATGTCCAATGTCTATTTGTTATTTGGTATTTTATCAGAACAGTGACCTTATTGGCAATATGCCATCATAATCTTCCTTATGGTGTCCAAAAATTTCAGGTCTAGTTATCTGTTCTTAGGAAAAGTAGCTCTAATAAAAAAAAAGCAGTTCTGTATCAACCTCTAAAAAGTAATTAGAATATCTTGAGAACTGTTGATGCTTTTATTTAGCCCCATGTAGAGATCAAATAGAAAACCATCTCTCAGTTTGTATGCCAGTTGAGCTGCAATTCAAGTGCAGTCTTTGAAACCTCTTTCATTATCTCAAGTGGAGAGCCACTTGTTCCCTCTGAGAGCTACAGTACAGTGTGTGACATTTAGTAAATCCTGAAGGCTTCTACCTTTTGTTGTATGCATTTAAACAACACATTAAAGCCAGAATGCTCCTTGTGGAACCTGTCACATTTCCCAGGTAAAGCAGATGAATAAATAAAGCATCGCTGTTAGTGGCTGAAACACCCCCTTCTTTATGTGATTTGCTGTTGCCTTGAGATAGATCCTGATCTCTTTGTAGACCCTCTCGCAACAAGCATTGACCTTCTGCTCTGACATGTAAAGAGCTCCACGAGATCAGAGAAGGGGAGGGGGAAGCTGTGAATAAAGGCATCACCACTGCGAGCAGCCAAGAGACTGCATCCACTTCACTCCACACTTCTCTCCCTCTCCTCTCCTCTCCTCTGTCTCTCAGTGTAGCTTTATCTCTGTGTTCAGTGTAGGAGCGGAGATACCTTGTTGGCGGCACAAAGGAGCGGTTCTGTAATAAAAACAGCTGTCTCTGGTGGTCTCGGTGTAATTGGGATTGTTAACGTGGAGAGCTCCTGAGAGAGACTGAGAAGAGTATGTCTTTGTGTAAAGCACACAGACACCTCTGCAGCACTCCTTGATTCGGATGTAAGTGAGGGAGTGAGGAGGAAAAAAGCAAACAAGTCACCTGAGTTATATCAAGCCTTGCTGCATGTGCTCTCTCTATTTTACTTGGGCTTTACTTTTATTTTTAGACAGTGCCGATTTATTTATATGTAGTAACGCTCCTTGAAGTGAGAGAAACCTTTTCTTGCACAATTCAACTGAGAATTTATGCTTTTATAAGGAAAGGTATGACTGCACCTTCCAGCACTGAGACAAGTCTTTGTCTAATAGCGACATTCCCTCCCATTACTGCATCAGTAATTGGAGGCCAAAAATATTTAAAACTAGAAGGCATTCAGCTGACATTACAGTGAAATTTTTAAAAGTGAAAACAAAACCCAGCCCAATCTCAAGGATGATCTCGCTGTTTCTCTTTGGAGGACTTTTAATATGTTAAAATTTTTCCTCAATAAAATCTTGTCATGGCTTGGATTTATTTTTACTGATAACTCTTTTAGGAGAAAAAAAAAATTGCATTGAAGGTGCTATCATAGCCCATGAAAACTAATGATGAAATAAGACTACATTATATTTATTTTAAAATCATTTCTGTATTAGGAAAAAAAGGTTTGTGATTCTTACTGAAATATGCGGGATTGCCACTTAATTGTGTTTCTGTTTGCTATGGCAGACCCTTCAAAGGTAATTCTGTTAATCAGTCTGACATACTGTCCTCCCTCATATGTGAGAAACTGTTGGCATAGGAAGTAAAGTAAGTACATGAACACACACATGAAAGTGTTGAAAATGTACTTCAAAGTCAATTGCTTGGGAACAGCTCAGGCTGATTTATTTGACTTAAGATATACTTTTTTGTGTGTTTCATTGTGGATGAAAATTTCATACACCAATTTAGGGTGGTGAAATATAAATGATTTCTTTAAAGTTTCATCATAAATCAGTCTGTCGGTATATGTGAGCAGACACTGATTGCTCCTTGATGTCTCCTGAGCCTGATCTCGGTCTCCCTGTGTCTGGAGGTGGCTCCAGCAGCGCCTGTTGTCCCGCTGGGGAGCCAACATATTTCTGCAGCTGGATGGCTCTCTCTCTCTCGTAATGTAAAACTGCTATGCAGCTATACCAACAGGCTTTTTGTCGCAGCCATGGGGACATATTAAATGTCTACCTGCATCAAAACAACAACAAAAAAACGGGAACTGACGTGTAGTCGCTCACAAAGGCCCGACGTGTTCAGAAGAGCGCGTCTATGCCGCCACGTTAACGCTGCATCTCGGCAGCCTCGATTAAAATGCTTACAGACTTTTATTGAAGCGGTGCACAAGCTGTGGCCACATACCGGGGCGGCGATGTGTAGCTCATAATTAGGATAAGACCATACTTAATATTCTCCAGTGAAACGGGGTGAATTTAATCCTGAACATTTGCGATTCATATTATCAACGCGTTTAAGGTGATTAAGGGGTCAACCCCTCTGTCTGTCAACTACATTGATCATTGCTTCATAACCGCTACAAGATGTCACACCTTCTTGTGTGTGTTTGTGTGTACAAATAGTGAAGTGTTTTGAAAAATATTTGTCATACGGGGGGGGGGGGGGGGGGGGGGGGGGGGGGGCAATGGGCATTGTTTTCCATAAAAACTCTTTCTAACCTCCGAGAGACTTACATCATAACAATTATCTAACCCTATAGACCTGACCATATAAAACAAATTAGACGCCCCTTGTTAATTACAATGTGATTAAACGCTTTAGCCTAATTACGTTACCGAGGATGTGGCTTAATTAGAGGAGAGATAAGATAATAGCCTGCAATGATAAGTATATAGATCTGCAATTAAATTGTGCTAATTATTTTTAAAAACCCACGTTTAGGTTATCGTCATATAGTGCAGTGTTTGCACACAATAGCCTACTAAATAGTAAAAATAGGCTGTAATGTTCTCAACTACTTTACTCATTTTTTCTGGTATTTCCACACATTTAGTCAAGATTAATAAAATTGTCATAGCAATAAAAGCGAAAGAAATTGCTGCCGATATTATGAAACCTTAACCTGTAGCCTACCTTCAATTTAAATACAAATATAGGCTAATTATATGAGCAGTTGCCAATTCTATTAAAATGTGTTTTTAATTTTCCACAGCTTTTATTTTTACCTTAGGAGTTATAATGAAGTCGTAGCAAAATATTTAACTTTACGATAATAACTTTGGTGTATTTTCACCTGAGTAGGTGGAGAGGAGCTGTCCAAGGTATTCATCAGAGACGCAGTTATCTATTTGGCACCAACTGAAATCTGTTTAGGCCTACAGTAGATAACAATAAAATATTTTCAGGTGCAATAAATCGGAATACAAGAAGTCTCTGAACTTCATAAGACGTGGCGGTGGTAACGAGGTGTTGGTGGTAAGAAGTAGAGTCATTTGAAATAAATGCCTTGTCGCAGACTGCCCATGCGCAGAGTCCCCAGCGGCGGCGGTGGTGGTGTGGCTAATGAAGAATAATAAATCATGAAAAGGGTTTTTTCAGGTACAGCTGAAAAGAGCGTGTGTGTGTGAGAGAGGGTGAGAGACTGAGTGAGCTGGAGAGAGAGAGAGAGGGAGAGACAGACAGAGAGAGAGAGAGAGAGAGAGAGTGTGTGTGTGTGTGTGTGTGTGTGTGGTGTGTGTGTAAGAGAGAGAACGAGAGAGAGAGAGAGAGAGAGAGAGAGAGAGAGGCGGAGAGAGACTCAGTCTGCCCTTCGCCTCAGAGCAGAGGCAGTTCGGGTCCCCGCAGCATTCAACGTAGTCGAAGAGGTACAGTACAGAGACTGTCACCGCCATTACTTCTCACTTACGGTCATTTCAAGAAGGAAACTTTTGACAAAAAAACAAACAAACAAGTCAACGAAAGCGGCAACGTCAAGTTTTAAACTTGAAGTATTTTGGAAATCCTAAGAGACGGAAAGAAACTTTTTCGATTTTTTTCTGGCGTCGTCTATGAGGAGTCCTGCCAAAAAAGATATCCAAGGCAAAAAAAATATAGCCTATATCTATAGGCCTAATACAGGGTGGAGACGGTTGAAGGAGAACAAAACAAAGGTTATTTTTTTTCTTTTGAACAATCGCGCCACAAGTCCACAAAGGAAGGGGGTATCGGCTGCGCTCAGTTGCAGGGCTTGTTTATGCCTGTGATAGCTCATTTGCCAAAACGACGAGACACCTCCATACTTCCGCTAGTAATAATAAATAGATGTGATAACTTCAGTGTTGGACGACCGTCTTCAGCCTACACTTTATTCGACAGTGACTAGAGATTCCTGCGAAGCAATTGGGCTTCAACTACCGACCGAGGAGGCGGAGTCTTAACTTATTAAAAGGAACTTGCCGAGGCTTGGGCGCCTGCAAATATGATGATGATGTCTCTGAACAGCAAGCAGCCTTTTGCCATGGCCCACACCAGCTTGCCCGAACCCAAGTATTCGTTGCATTCCTCATCATCCTCCACTTTGACTTCCAATGCACCCTCGTCCTGCTCGTCCTCCCGACACAGCAGCAGCATCATCAGCAGCAGCAGCTCGGAGGCGATGCGCAGAGCCTGTCTCCCAACCCCACCGGTACGTATTCTGCATAATCACTGCTTAAAGGCACATTTTGACAGCCCACTTTTTTGCTTGATGTTTTTTTCATGTCTGCACAGCAAATCACCCAACACCTCCATATTTTTTTTTCCTCTGCTCAACTTATGTATTCAGTCGGCTTTGCCTTTCGTATTAATTTTTATGACCTGGGATGTTGCATGTGTCTTGTTTTGTGTGCTCCTTTTTTAGGATTTCTTTTTTTCACATTCTGGAAATGTTTTAAACCGAGGAGTGGAGGGAGAATTCCCTGCTGACAGTTATGTGTGCATTCTATTTGCAATTGCAGAGCAATATATTCGGAGGCTTGGATGAGAGTTTGTTGGCCCGGGCTGAAGCTCTAGCGGCGGTGGATATAGTCTCGCAGACCAAGAGCCACCACCACCCTCCACATCACAGTCCCTTCAAACCGGACGCAACCTACCACACCATGAACACGCTCCCCTGCACCTCGTCTTCCTCCTCTTCCTCGGTGCCTATTTCTCATCCGTCCGCCTTGGCCGGCCACCACCATCACCACCACCATCACCACCACCACCAGCCTCACCAGGCACTGGAGGGGGACCTGCTGGACCACATCACCCCGGGACTGGCACTAGGAGCCATGGCAGGGCCGGATGGCTCGGTGGTTTCCACGCCTGCGCACCCTGCCCACATGGCGGGCATGAACCACATGCACCAGGCAGCCATCAACATGGCTCATGCCCACGGGCTACCACCGCACATGGGCATGAGCGACGTGGACGCCGATCCAAGGGACTTGGAAGCCTTCGCAGAGAGGTTTAAGCAGAGACGGATCAAACTCGGGGTTACCCAGGCGGATGTAGGGTCAGCTTTAGCCAGCCTGAAGATTCCTGGGGTGGGCTCCCTCAGCCAAAGCACCATCTGCCGATTCGAGTCCCTCACGCTCTCTCACAACAACATGATTGCTTTGAAGCCCATCCTGCAAGCGTGGCTAGAAGAAGCCGAGAAATCACACAGGGAGAAACTTAATAAACCCGAGTTGTTCAACGGCGCAGAGAAAAAGAGGAAGCGCACGTCGATAGCCGCGCCAGAGAAGAGATCACTGGAGGCCTATTTTGCCATTCAGCCGCGTCCCTCCTCGGAGAAAATCGCAGCAATCGCAGAAAAGCTGGACCTCAAAAAGAACGTGGTGCGGGTCTGGTTTTGCAACCAGCGACAGAAACAGAAACGAATGAAATACTCTGCATGCGTCTAAAATCGCTTTAAACCACCAACCACGAAAAGACTTGGAACTGTTTAGAGACGATTTGTATCATATTTCCTATCACACCCTTTTTCAATCATCGATGACTTTGTGCTTTGAACTTCGAAAGATTCCTAAAATTGAACAGTGACTGAAAAACTCGAGAAAAAAACCCAACAGTCACGTCTTTTACTCGCTGAGAGGGAGACGTGGAGTCAAGTAAAGCATCGTTTGACAGAGCAAGTAAGAACACTGTTTCCACACTTACTATGCTTCACCTTTTTAATGTCAACGCAGTATGACTTACAGGACTCTATGCTTTCATTTTTATGTATGATTAAGTTCCAGTGAGGACTATAGTTTACGTTAGCAATTAGCCCAATGAAAACAGCATTGCTATTTACACAGCGGGGCTAGTTTAACTCAAAGCACTTGGTTTGGTTACTATTAGTGTTTATATTTTTGGCTTATAGGATAAGCTACATTTTCCCTCCGAGTTCAAGACGATGCAGTCTGACATTTATTCAGGGTCCATGAGGGGATTAAAAGGACAACACACTACTAGGTCTTGAAAGCTAATATTAGATTACTGCCAAATAGCCCTTTGTAAATTAATAATTTACTTGCCACACACTTAATTTTGTGTCTTAATGTGTAATTAATTCCACTTATTTTGTTACCATGTGTGATCAAAGTCAGGGATCTATTTTCAGGATACCCGAGGTTTGGACTAAGGTAGGGTTGTTTATTATTAGGCCTCAGTATGTGGAAATATCGAAATAGAGACTCACTTGTAACGATTTCACATAATTTCGCTATTAAAAAATAGGATTTTCTACCGGCTGCAATAAGTTTACAACCCAGCGTGGGCCGGTGTCTTATGAACTATTTATTGAGTGAGGTCATGTTTACTTCATTATATATTTATTGGGATTCCCCCCTCCTTGTTTTGCTTGAGAAAATCAAATTCTGACAGCAAGTTAAGCGTGTTGTTCTGGTTTAAAGGGATACGACTGTCAAATATACAGTCACAAATTTTAATTTACGATTTCTATTTCTAACATTTGAGATGGTACAATCGAGATATATATGAGATAGTATTCTCTTTTTAAATTATTTTATGTATGTTTTCTGCTATTTATTTGTATAAATATACGCGTATCATTATGGAGTCTTTGCTTGTTAAAATCACCTTGTTTAAGTAATGTTTTTTCTTGAAGAGAAAAGAAACAGCTTCATGGAAGTATACGTGTACAATGTAAATATTTCATTGGAACCAGTCGATGCACATAAATATATCCGTACAGGTTTTTGCTGTATTGCTGTTTTAGCTGAGGTAACTTATTTCTGTAATGTATGTTGCTTTTGGTTCCTGGTTAAATAATTCTATTAATTTATTACATCCATGTAATTTTAATTTATTTAATTATTGAACTGCAATATGTGTTTCATTAAAGAACAAACTTTAACATTTAATCGGACGTTTTCCATGACTGCACTGTGTAATGTGGCTCATACAGACATATTAATATTCTTTTATTTATTAATTTATTTATTTATTGATGAGGAGGATGGAAACTGTTTAGCTGTGGGCTGCACAGCTTTTAAACTATATTTTATGGATTCCTTATGCTTATCTGATTGAAAATATTGTCATTCTTTTTTCTTTTTAAAAAAAAAGGTAACATGCCTTTTCTATTACCAAAAGGTGTCAGGTTTGACCTTAGAAAGAGCCACGAGCCCTGCCACAGTGCCCATGAGCAAGACACCAACAACAACCCTACCCCCACCCTATACACCCAATCTGTTCTCCCACTGTCTGGGTAATATAACAGATGAATAACTAAAATGAAAATGTAGAATGCAATTAGAAATAGCTTTTTTGTGCCATAACACAGTCCTCCTCCAGGCCACATAATAAAGAAGGCCTTACAGGAGCCCCTTCGTCTCGATTCCATCAATGTTAAAGACACACGTGGCTTCTCCACTGACTTACTGCCAGCTTGTGCAGCTCACTGCTGCCTTACCTGAGAGCAAATGCTAATATTCTATTAGAGTCTAATCAGGGGGTCTATGGAGAGCTGGATGGGTCCCTGGAGCGCAGACTTGCCAGATGTCAGCCCGCCAGAAAAACAGCTCGCCTGCCAACGTGCCCGTCTCTATTTAAATACACACTCAAACATGCTTCGTTTGTGCATGCGGGCACACAGGCTTTGAAGCAAAACCTTTGCACCGAAGTTAGATATGAGGAGGAGGAGGGCAAAAAAAAAAGGAAAAAAGGAGGGGAGCATTTTGAATGTCATGTCCATAGCAGAGTTGCTGTTTGTGGGCTTCAGGGCTGGCTGGCTTGTTGAGCGCTGAGCAAGCGTTTCAGCACCATGGACAGATACCTGGGAGGCTGCACGAGCCAAACATTAGCATTTCTGAAACCTGTCCTCCACCTTTACCATGATTATTTACAACATCTGGAATACATTTGCATGGGATTATTTTTTAGACAATTTCAGATTGATTAGCACATTTTAGCAGGAGAATATCGCTATACACAAAATAATTGATTCTAAAACAAAAGAAAAATCATATGTAATCAATAGTCAATTAGATGTTTTCACCCAACAAAAACGGTGTGTCAAATGTTTTATATTTTACAACCATACAATTATTATCATGCACCCCCAGGTTTTCCTTAAAGTGCTACATAAGGAGACAATCACTTTCCCCAAAATATTTCTAAATATTATTTTTTATTCTAATCTATAAATACATTAATTAATTAAATGTGACATATCTGTCCTTCCTCAAAATGTATCCAAAAAAAGCCCTTTAATAAAATGTCTCTAAACTGGAAAAACAGCGCCTTCATAACACTGAGCCATAAACCAAACATGATCAACCGACATCCTCGTGACAAATTAAGAGTATCAAAACGACCCTTATATTAATGAGACAGCCATGATGGTTCATCAATTAAAAGATGCTCCTGGTGAGTGCTTCTAATTTCCCCTAAATGAGCCATTCACTTAATACGTTAATAAGAGCGAATTATTAAATTACACATCGAATTATGAAAACCAGATAATTATGAAGAGCGAGTTAAGTAGTCATTAGCTATCCCTGTTAATTACCGCTGGTCAGGGAGGGCTGCCGAGTGAGTGTCTCATCGGGAATTGAAATTAACTTTATGCAGTGAGCCTCGCTGCTGCTTGACAAGCCGGAGCTCTGCACAGACAGACAGGCAGGCAGTCGGGCAGGTAGGCAAGCAGGCAGCTTCTCAGCCAGACTGCTGCTGCCTGCTTTCACTTTCACATATTGGGAGAAAATCGATCTGGATTCTTTGATAGGGAATCAATGTGGCCCCAGCACTGAAAAAACAGACACACACACACACACATAGAACAAAAAGGCCTGAGTAACACAATAAAGAAAATCGAAGGTCTTTTCTTTTATGTAATAAATATATGAACCAAACAGTTTACCTTAAAGCCACAGACACATCTGCTCACACCATGCTGCATGAGTATATCTTTACATTGAAACGTACATAACAGAACGACACTGTGGGAGCTTTCTACAAAACGAAAAGGGCAGCGCTGTTTCCTTTTGTTATAATTACGCCCTCTGTTTTATTTTTCTCTTTCCCCTGAACATTTCCCCCCTTTCACAGGGATATTGATGAAAATTTAATGAGGCCAGGGACTGTCGGAGCTCCGCCTGGGGACCCGAGAGTAGAATATTTTAACTGTACATTTACGCCAAGTGTCTGCCTTCAAAGACGCGACTGCTCTCGAATTAGACGAACTGTAAATTGAACGCGCTGCGCACTCACTATATAACCCTTTATTTATCGTCTGTGGCTCTTTTGCACCGCCAAAATATTGTACAACTCCCGTCAGATGGCTGCTTGGTTGTTAAGCGGCGATCGCCATTTGATATTGTCGCCAATCAGTTGTTGTTGATGCAATATTAATCAGCCATCAATAGTCATTAGCTTGTTAAGTGTTTTCCAGAAACTAATCGATGGAGCAGCATTGGATGGCTAGAAGGATTTTTGGTGGGATACTTTTTGATCTATGTGGCATGCAAAGGAGGGAAACACTGTACAGCCACACTGTATCTGCCAATGAAATAGCTCCATCTCTCTCCCCTCTGCTCTATCCAACATAATTGCACTCACGTACCAGCCACGCACACACTCAGTAAACATACATACTTTTTGTTCAAATACAGTATCTTCCAGTTTACCAGCGAAAAACATTTAAAAAATCCTAGCATTTTATGCTAATTGAAGACTGAATCGTTAATGAAACCACATGTCCAGTTATTGTGTTGTTCATCATATGGGTTAATAGGCTACATGGTAAGTCGACACCACTAAAGTTTGAGCCTGTGACTGGAAAATTAAAAGTTTAGTGATTCAAATTTAAGACGTGACACACCTTACGTTATAGGAAATACACAATTGAATTGAACAGTTGAATGAAATTGGGGTTAACCAAGCTAAAGATTTCTTTCTGTGATGTAAGAGTAAAACGATAAACGAATTATGGAACTTGTACACGTTTAAGTGAGGAAAAAACTAGGCTATAGTTTTAGGAAAAGGCCTGCACGGTTTAGCCTTTACTATGAAATCTAGCCTATAAATGCTGCAAACATCGGATAGGCTACTGCCTAGACATGCGTAGACAAAAATTCGTTCCTTATTAAAAATGTATGATATCGATCTATTCAAACACGCTGCTTTCATTTTGAGTCCTGCAATTTAACATCTCATATTTTTTCAATGCAAGAAATAAAAAAGAAAGATTTTCAGTTGCTATATGCAGGTAGCCTCCAAAACAGAACTTGTAGATACCGATAAATTACGAAGTTTTTAAATTTTCATTACAAATCTAAAAAAAGGTATCTCTTAATTTAATGGCATGGGAAACGTTCACCGCCTTTATAAGTAAAATAGCTCAGGGGCGTGATTAGAGGGTGTGTGCTGAGAGGCCACAGTCACCCCTGACATGTGGTTGCCACCAAAATAATGATTTGGATGCATAACCAAGTTTCTACCTTTTCCCATGAGCCTTTTCATTCTATTTGTACATTTGTTATTAATGAAATCATAAAGATTTGTTTATTTTCTCTTAGTTCTGTAGATTGTTCTTTATTGTCCATACAGCTAATGCCATTTTGTGAATTTTATTTTTCAACATAAATCTTAAAATTAATATTCAAATACTTTTGCTTGAGGGGGCATACCGTCTACAGCCCAGCTAGACCGTTGCAATACAGCTTTCTCCTACATGGCAAGAGTGTTTCAGAAATTATCATGGACAGATTTTGTGTGTTCAGTAAATTTAGCATTTTGGATGCCACTGGGGTTTATCATTATAGATAGTCCAGTGCAGAGAAGTCATCCAGTTATGGGCTGGGACCCATAGTGCTGCAAATTAAGGTTTATTTTAATGAACATTATTTCTGCACATGTAAAACTGACCTCCTCCACCACCGATATTATTAACCTTTCGCAATACGTTTTCATGCAGCTAGGGGAAGTGTGAGGAACACCAGTTAAAACGAGAACCTCTGTTACACACACAGTCCACTTAGGCAAGAGAAAGAAATGCCCTTCAAGGATAAAATGACTGCCCGTGAAAATAAAGAATTAAGTCAGAAGAGATCACAGATGACTGAACAAGAAGGCCGATCTAGTTCATAAAAGTGACCAACATCTTTGCATAATTTATCTTTTCTTAAACTGTTTGCTCGTTTTACACTTATTGTAGCCTTATAGACAAAACTTTTAAATCAGTACCTGCAGTTCATTATTCAGAAAGGGTAACATGATCAACTACAAGAACTTACATAGTGAACACCAAATACTCATCAAAATTAATTTAATTAAATTTAATCATGTGATACCCATTTCTTTTAAAAAGATTAATTGCTAATCTTGTATTGATAAATAAACAGAATTCACTGGAATTTAATGACTAAAGTATTTTAATAATCTTAATGATCATTTGTATAATAAATTATGAGGTGTTCGGGTTTCAGTTGTTTTCATCTTCTGTAAATGCCAAAAACAGTGTACGGCTTTATTTAATATAATCAACGCCAAAACTTGCAGTGTCACTGAAACTTGTCCAGTTGAAGCTTGGTTACCAAGATAAGGCAGGATAATCTTATTTTAAGATAGATCTCGCAGTCCTATGCTTAAATTCATTATGTTTTACAAATGATACAATGAAACTCCCTTGAGAATTGTTTAGTAGAAAATTCATCAAAATTTGTCTCTATTATTATTTTTGTAAACATACATAAAGCATTCTTTGTGCCAAAATATTCACGTTAAGGACAGCTGTCATCACATCTTATATTAAAAAAGGAGAACCTTTAAGGTTGCAGAACGCAGTTCATTCACTGGGTCTAACATCCCAATGAAAGAGCATTGTTTACAGCATTATATCATATTCAGTCACTTATTTAAACTGAATGCAAACTATGCGCAGATCAAATCAGTGGATCAGTGCTGTGTCACGTATAAAGAATACATGGGTCTACACCAGGACCTTTGACATCAGAATGGCAGATCTTAGTCTGAGGATTCCTCATAATGTCTATTAATGTATAAGCTATTAACTAAACGTGTTCACTATTTAATTTGGTCACACCATGTGTATTCAGTTATTTATTATGACCTAACGTGTGAATTGATGGCATCAAAGTGCCTTCAGTCATCAAATATTAAACAACATTGGATGGCTATACACTTTTATGAACAGCTAGGTCTCCTCTTTGCATTCCCTTTTCACCTGATCTTCCTTTTGCAACCAGAGTGTTCGACTCGCTCGTTCTCAGAGGCTGTTTTGGTGTTCCGAATGAGTAAGTTGTAGACCTCGTAGAGATTGGACCTTAATGAGAAGGTGGTAGAGCTGTCTAGTGAATGTGTGTTCATTGGGCTTTGACAGCCGTGCTCTGTTGCAGATCTATTAATCATACCCACAAGGAGTGCTAGTCTCTCTCCCTCTTACTCCCTCTCCCTCTCTCACTCACTCACTCAGTTTTCAGTTTATACAGAACAGAATCATTTACATAAAGTCCTTAAGGCAAATAACTGTTGGGGGCTCTAATTTATATCTGATCGAAAATTAGCCGTCATTATGCGCACCATTAGCTGCGTCTTTAATGTGCTTCTAAGCACCATTTGTCAAGCAGCTTGTTAATATCCTTCAAGTCTTTAAAGTTGAGAGCTCATTAAAGACTGCTGTGCCTGCTCTTGATGCTATTTCATAAAATTCTGTGGGAAGGGACAGAGCATTTAAAAGTTTTTGTGCATTGACATTGTCTAAAAAACAGAGTAGACGATGTGCTGTGTGTGCATCCCGCTTGCCTTACGTATGAATAAAAACTGAAAGCCAAAATGCATAGTTTTGGTGCAGGAGGATGTGTTTCAAATTATTAACACATAATAAATTTGGGCAAAACTATCAGTTGCAGAAAGTATAATTAAACATTTGTTTACAATATGATCACACAACCAGAAACATCTATACAACAGGAAAACCAATTCTCTTTTGACTATCTGAATTTGAAGTGAAAACAAATTGTTTTGAAAAGAACAGATAGGCAAATGAACTCCTGCATGTAAACCCTGTGCTGAGTAGTCTTTCCATAGTTGTCTTGCCCACAGCCCATTAACAGGAGACCCTCACAGGCCCAATCTTTGCCTATGGGTAATGGGAGTTATGCTGCTTTATTATTGGTTAAAACTCTAGTGTCCTTAGTCTTTTTTTCTCTCCCTCCAGTATAACAGATTCCTCCAGGCTAAAGCAATAAAGAGAGTAATTAGAATGCTAAAGACAGATGTAAATAAAGGGAATGAGACAGTGGTGAGGGATGAGGCGTCTAGGTCACACACTCTCATCAAAAACCCAGTTGGTAGCAAATGACACAACGTTCAGTGCCAGAGGCCTGGGGCTACGACTGCAAACCAGAGGACATAATGGACTAAATTATGGGCTCAATGGCTATGCATCTCAAAGCACCAATAAGGACACACACACACACACACACACACACACACACACACACACACACACAATCTCAAACCCAAAACACAGATCTACTGTATTATCAGATAAAATCTATCTAAATCATTACATAATGCACACACTTTATACAGTATACCATATCAAGACGCTATGCTATTATTAAGCACTATGTTCAGTAGTCACACCCCCACAGAAACAGTGTTAAGTGACTGCCTTGTTGATGGCCCCCCATTGATAATCCATTGAGGTTATGGACCATCGTTCTTGAATCTTTTTTTTTTTAGAGCAACATAGGAGTACGTTTTGTCAAATCAACATCCGATTTCATTCTGGCATAATCTGAGGCTTTCACGAGAACTTCATTAATTCATTTCTCCATTTATTTAGAGAAATACAATTTAAAATGTGGAAAATAAAATGAGTATTAGTGGATTACAATGATGTCAGATTAATAAGTGAGAGTGTAAGACTGCAGCAAACATCAACACTAAACACTATACACTTGAGATTACATGCATGAAGAGGGGGCTGGGCTAATTAAAATATTTGCATTATTAAAAATACATTAACTACTAGAATGCCATCACATTTAACAACATGAGACATTAATAAATTAGCCAACCTTCAGTGATTAAATAAATCCTTCTTTATACTGGGCTTCAAGGGGAATTCCCGTGAGTCACAGACACAAGGATCAGGTCGGCAAAGCAGCAAGAATATTGAATGACCAAATATTCAAAATATATATAATCATTATTTATTTCTTAACTTAAATCATGAATTTGATTTAAATTGAATTTCATTTCATGTCATGTCAATATATTCTAGAAAAAAAGCAGGATCAAAAATAATAAACAGCAATAGGTAGATTTGTGGATGACTTTAGTTTTGTGGTCTTGTATGTGGTGTTGCCGAGTTGAAAACTGTGAAACAGCATCTTGTTTCATGTGCGATAACTGTTGTATCTTGGAGATGATGATTTCAGGAAAAACCAAAGAAGGGGGTTGGGTCTCATTATACAGAGTGACCACAACTCATCAGGGTATTCACAGGACATTTTTAATTTTGTTAGTGTAAACTCCAGAGTTTTACAGTACAGAAACTGAGGCTATAGAGGGCAAAAATCACATACACTCAGTATCCCATTAGCCTATTTTACACACTTTGGATTTTGTTAATGAGACCCTCTATAAGTTTCCCAAGCGTTCCACACAGAGTGCTTTATGTCTGTTCATCTCTTTTATGTCCTTCCATTTTGTGTGAGCCACAAATCACTACACTACACTCTGCACATTATGCAAAGAGGCATACTGTACATGAATGTAGTGTAGTGTGGGATATCAGTGCTACAGATTTATGATACGCTTTGTCAATAGCAGATGGTTATAATTACCATTAACTCTGCTACCTTGACAGTTTTTACTCTCCTTGTATATTGTATTGGTCATCCGATCCTGTCATAGGTTCATACTTCCAGGATTTAAAGTTGTAAATACATCCTATCCTTTCAAATGCATGGAAAGTGGTGGATGATATGGATATTGATGTAAATCATGGTAAGATTTGTAAAGTTATTGAAAAATGAGAAACCTTGTAGGGATAAAATAACCAGATGGGAATGTCTCTTTTTGGCTAAAGATCTCAGACAGTTGACGAACAACAAAACGAATTATGCTCTCATATCACCCAACCTGATGTTATGGGTTTACGACACATACAAACATGTACAATAGTATGTTTTAAGCAACTGTTTTCATTCAGGCAGATGCATATAGAGGAGATGATCCATGTCCTAGATGTAACTACTGTCTGAAATCACTTTTATAAAGAAAAAAAAAAGAAGACACATATGGCTCAAACAAAACGTGCATTGTACGCTACATGGGATTCAGAACAGTACAATAGTCTAAATCATTAATTAATAAACATACATGTACAACCACGTCTTACTGAAAATCTCCAATCTTTTCCAGTCTCATGCTCATAACTTTGCTGGACCATTTGTGTGTACAAAAACAGTAATTGCTGTATTTCTGAAAGCATTTGAAGGCAGTCAGTTGTGGCATTATTCTGGGTAGATTGTTAGCTGCCAATCATGCTGAAATTAAGCCAGCAGACAAATTTCAGCCAGACATTCCCATTTAAGGACTGCTACCATAAAGCCATGGACTTTAAAGAAATATGGAGTAAGTATAGGCAGAAGGAGTTTCCTGCACATAATTATACATTTCCCTATTTTACTGAAAGTGTGTCAGAAAAACATACCAAGACACAGTATTCAGTAGTTCAGAAAATTTCAAACCTATTTCTGCTTGACCATCAAGTCCACATTACAGGCGGTATGTCAACTTTTCAAATTAAATGAGAGGTATATAGCATTTTTATAGCCTATGACAAAAGTTACATGATCCTGCCATGCAAATACTTTGCCAGAAGTAATGTCTCAGCAAAGCAAGTTGCCACCAACCATATTAGATTACACTGTGCCGTTGAAATGTGTGCTTCGGAGGTGCCTTTGCAAAAGGTTGATTACTTTGGATATATTTCACCTGCCGCTCTGGGCTATTATTGCTTGAGATACAGACTATAGTCAGAACCCTGATGGTGCGATCCTGAATGGTCAACGTCCCTAGTAAAACCATATAAAGTGATTCAATGCGAACATAAAGAAATGTTAACGATCGTCAAAGACCTTTGTGTTGGATGGCTTTCCTTCCATTTACTCCTACTCTCTGCTGTCCTTTTTATTTCCTTCTCACTTTCCAAGAGCACTGAAAGTATGAGCATGTGCAGATAGCACTTTTTACACTAGAACATTTTGAGGAAATAATATATCTGATATTGACCAAAATAATAACAATCATCCAGAAAAAATAAACCCCGCTGCTGAAAATACCAAACATATATTCCCTCAGCATGTTTCTTTAAAATTGCTAATATTGACAGTGAGCTTTGCTGGGGAGATGCCTGTGTATCTCAGTGGCTGTGCTGTGAAATGTGGCAGACAGACATAGTTTCTGACCTCTATATAGCAATGTAGAAGGACCTCAACAGCTGTAAACAACACTGCAATCAGTGTCCCATCTGCTCCCATGTCCCACTTGTGTGGATGCCTTTTTGCCATTTCTTTCACCCTTTGCCAAGTGGCTGCCTCAGGACATCTAACCCAGAGAAAAGAGCTCATTTACCCAAGGAGGAAAGAAGCAAACTAGATTTCTGAGTGTGTTTGCTGACAGGGAAACTTGGTTGTGGCAGAATTGAACAGAGTTAGACGGATGATAATATGCAAAATATGCCACTTCACAAAAACAACAGTTCATCAAACTGCACAAAACATTATTTTTGTGATAAATGAATGTGAAAATTAGTGATCAACTATGATCGAGCAACTAAGCAGCTATCAAAGCAGCTTTTGCATGTTGATTTAACCTCTATTAACCCCTGTTCAGGCTAATGATGCTTCGCAGGGATTATATGAAGTGGGCACTTCAGATACACCCTCTCCAAAGGTAAGTGGTGGGACTCCTGTTTTGTATAAGTAATAAGAGCCCACTTAGTGAATCTACAAATTTACCATGATACTAGTCATTTTATAGAAAATACTGGTTATAAGACTATTCACATCTTTACATATTTTTCTACTCAGATATGGTAACTAATTTGAAACCCTTTTTTAACATGTGGAGTTTGTGACCACTAGGAGTGCTATGGAGTAGGAGTGAACAATTGTTGGAAAAAACACTGCGTTTTTTTTGACTGACATTGCAAATGCGATATGATTTGCAATCTAAGAGGGAATTTATACATCATTATTCTAATTGTCATTGAAAAATATATTTAAATGAGTAGTGTAGTAATGTAGTGTGAATTTTGCGGGGATCTGTACCAAACAAAGAGGTTTTCTTAAGTCTGTAGAATATGATGTGTAGCTCATGGCATCTCTGCAGCACGACAATATTTAATTTAAAATGGTGTTTTGAAACATATTGCCTTTAACAAATATTGTGCTTCCTGCTAGTGGAATTTGGTAACTTAACACCCCTTGAAAATTTTGTCTCAACTGACCTCTAGTGATTTAACTCTTTACCTTGCTGGAGTTATATAGATATAGATATAGAACCGCTCTTTAGGATCCCATGATCATTGTATGGTTACAGATTCTACAAGCACACTTCTGACCACTCCAAAACACACTAAGTTATGCTGTGTGGGATCACAGGTGAAACAGACTAGAGACTTTTAACCACAGAGGGCAGTGAAACACTGTTTTTCAGCCTGGTGTTCTGTAACACTATGCAGTTCGGTGAGAAATACTATATGTAAACATGAATATGTTTATTTACAAAAAAACTCCACAGGAATCGTTGAAGTATTTTTTAATTTTATTACACAATCTACGTCAATTGTTGGCATCAGAGCATTTATATTAAATCAACAGGAAATAGTGTGCGCCATGTTTTCTTATTCAAATTTTTTAGTTAAAGTCTGAAATGCAAGTGCTAGAAAGCTTCAATATATGCACATTAAGGCAAATAGACTATGAATGGGCAAAACATATTTGATAAGGATTTATTTATAATACTTATATATTATATTTATTTATTTTTCTCTTCACTTAACACTTTGTGAAAACAACATCAAGACAAAGATAACATACAACAAACATAACACAAAATTACAAAGATAGTACAAAACAAAAAAAAAAACACTGACAAAGTAAAACTCAAAGTACAAACACTACCAAGAGGGGCTCATAACATACTGAAAAAAATCAGATAATTTTGTGTCTTCAAAATTTTTAATTTCGTCCTGGGAGACAGCTGTGAGGTTTTCTAAACTGGAAAGTTCAGTTAGCAAATAAAGCCAGTGTTTGGTGGATAAATGGCTTCTGTTCTTCCAGTGAAGTAATATAGTCTTCTTGGCTGGTGTGAACTGCTGTGTGACTTTAAGTGTAGACAGATCACCCAGAAGACATATGGATGAGGGCAAAGAAGGGATGCTGAAGCAGAGGATCTTTGATAGCTTGCTCATGACCTCCTGGACTGGAGTACTGAGCCGGGAAGCATGAAATAAGTCATTGGTTGAGTTTGGATACTGTTTTGTTATTTGTGAAGCCAATGCAGTACATTTTGTGGGTGGTGATATGAACTCTTGGCCCTTGTACTATATTAACAGATTTTTGGAGTTGCAGGTCATGGAAAATATCTTGTTTCATGTGCTTTGCCAATTGATATTACGTTCTGCTATGTTTAAGTCAGCTGGCCATTTGTCCATTGGAAGAGACACAATATTGTCTTGAGTGGATTAATTCAGTTTTTGACACAGTGAAGGAGTATGACTCTCAACATTGTGGATCCCAATAGTGTTTTAATGCTTTCTTTCAGTGGAATGTTGGAAATAAAAATGGTCAGGTTATTTTTTTTTTTTAAGAAAATCGAGGCTCATGTGCAAGCCATCACTAAGTAGGTGCCATTGGCTGGCTACTCATCTCAGTTTCTATGCTTGTTTATTGTTGATAAAAAATATAGGGCTATGCCAAATTGGGGTTAGGGCAGAGGGGTGAGGATTTTAAATGGCATATCTGGTTGGCTTTCCACCAGGCAAATAAAATATTTTTGATGGTGATGCTTTTAAATTAGTTTCTGCTGGTTTTTCTTTTATGGTTCATATCATAAGCAGGGCTCTACACTGACTTTTTCCCCCCAAAGAGTACATGTGTTTCTAAATGAAAAAATGTAGGAGCATACAAAGAAATTTAGTAGAACAGTGAACATCATCGTTCAAGTAAAAGAGTTTATTAACAAACTATTTATTATATACATATTTGTTCTAAATAAGTGTGTGTGTGTGTGTGTGCACTCCTTGTGTGCAATTATGATGTGAAAACCAGTGAAGACCATGGAAGTGAAGATCCTAGTATCTGGACACTAGTTAAGGGCATTAAAATATTGTCAAAGCTTTCCAAAACATTTAAACAGATTTTTTGAAAATGTGAACATTGAAAACAGCTGTCAAAACACGCTATGCCTAACTTCAATGCAATGCACGTGTTGATCAACCATATTAGGAATAACTGGAGCGTTACAAAAATGTAACTGCGTTTTGGATTTCTGGGTATATTACTCCATGTGTGACGGAACTGTCAAATGATCAAAGCTGGAATATGTTTTGTGGTATGGAGAGAAATATGAATATTCTCTTATGCTTGGGTTGCATATTCTTTAATTATCTGTCAGTCCATAATCTGATATGCATTGCTTGGTGAAGAATTTTTGGGAAGGTATGTTGGGTAAGGAGTAACATTATTATCATTTTTGCCATCATCAACAAAACATTTGTTGCTTTTCTTTGTTTTACATTGTTGTAAACTGGATATCAAACAAACAAAGCAATTTAGAGAACTGATCTTGGTTTCCAGGAAATGGTGATGGGCAAGAACGATTAACTGATTAACCATACAGTAATAAAAGTTGGCTACAAACAGCGCAACTGTCATCTGCAGGGACATAAAATATGCAAATACAGTACATCAGTCCCTCCAGGATTTTGCGATGTTGCGATCACAACTATTAACACAAATCCAACAAATCCAATGAATTCAGCGCAACTTGCAATTTTGTCCAATCAGCGCAACTATCCGCAAATTTGACCTATCATCGCCATTTTCCCGCAATACGTCAGCTTATCACTTCCTTGTTCACAAGACGCGGCAGACATGCATAACGTTTGCCGAAAAAAAGGGCCGTGAAAAACAATATCTAGATGATCTTCTTTACCAAAGCGGGGGTAAACTGTTTTGCAAAATGTATAATATTGTGGTCGAACATAAAAGGAAAGCATCTATTGACAAACACGCAAAACATACACGGAGAATGGCAGAAATACACGGAGGACGTCAGACAAGACAAATCACTGTGACACTGGCTGTTGTATCCTAGTCAGCTGCAAATGCTGAAAAAATCAAGGTAAGTTTGTTATAAATATGCATTTTTAGGGTTAGGGTTAGGCCCGCAAAATCCCAGAGCGACTGTTTAATGATTGAACTATAAATCTAAAGTAAAAAAATCACATCTACCTTTGCTGTTTTCACTTATTCCTACAATTTCATCGCAAAAAACATCACCACTTTAATTGCACTTTTTTAGAAAAGCTGCTGCAAAATCAGGCATTTAAGACCACAACAATTACTGGAGGGACAATCACATACGTTTATACGCAGGTACACTGTAAGAGCACAAAAACACACTTCAGGTTTGTGATAACAGAAACAGTGTCATTATTACCTAGTTTATTCAGCCAAGAACATCAAGTAGATTTTTAAACTCCCATAGCTTTCTGGACTATGACTTTTTGATATCTCATTCATTACAGCCCCAAATATTGAGTGAATTTTCAACATAGGTAGCCAATTAAATAAGGCCCAGGTTAAGCTTAATATGGAAGTCCCATTCTTGGCTAAGCATCACAGGCAATGCAGCCACGACACGTGTGTGGTTTGTGCGGTAAATATGTATGATTATGAAGATGATTAAGAATACATGCTGCCTTTGTCGGATTGATGCAAAGAGGTCACTGTGCCTCAATCAATCCGCGTTTCTCTGTTCTCCAAATAATTGCCTTATGTTTCAATAATGAAAGTATAACATCTTTACAAGCTCTTCATTCAGGGGTGGGCCAATGCGAACTTTGTATTCTGTATGCATAATCCATGTATAAATATGCCTCACACCAGAAGGCCTGTGTGTTATGTGATTTGAGTGGGGGTCAGAGCCACTTGTATTCCTGTGGGTGGGATTGTGGAATTGCAGGCGATTTGATTGGAGCATTATCCCTACACGAGGCCCTCCATAACTCCTATCTGTTGTTCCCCTTACTCATTTACTTTATCAGTGCACCGCTGTAATATACATAATTCAGACAACCGGGGAATGTCTTTGGGCTCCGAACCACCTGCTGGCTTTTATTAGCTAATTAATGGTGATTTATCAGAGCTCCTAATTTGAGTGGGGCTGCTTGCCTTCAGGAGTCTCAGAACACCGTATGAATTCTGATGGTAATTATGCTTATTTGATGGGCAGTTTGCTAAAACAAAAAGTTCTGTCTTTTCTGCCCCACAGGAATGGAATTTCTGTTCTTACGAAAGATGACCTTGTGTGATTTTTTTCCCTGTCTCATTACGGTCTCACACACAGTTCATTTTAATACTTAAATTCATTTTTACCTGTAGATGTGTGTCCTTGGGAAGGTCTTTTTTGATGTCCTTATGTTTCAAGTATATTTACTGTTCAAAGACTGCAAATTCACCTCAGGTTTGATACTGGATGTTTGGGAAGCCTTAAAGGAGAATATTAATATCAACATGCCCAATTTACAAAAGGCTCCAAACATTTACATTGCATCTGAATTTTTTAACAGTTACTTTGTTGTTCTTGACAGTATTAAAAGTTAAAACTACTATCTCAATAAACAAACATGTTTAAAAAAGAAGACATGGATATGATAATTTGGAAGATGATGTGGGTTTTCAAGGATTATTTCCTGAAACAGAGACTTCTATTTCTGTTTGTGGGTGACAGATGACTCTTTATTAATGTGAAATATATTTCAATTTGAAAAATCCATATGTGTGATAAATAAATATTTTTTTTCAGGGTGTCTTCTGCCATTTCTTTATTTCTGAGTAGTGATTAATTTGATTTCAGCAACCAAATCCCAAACCATCATTGGAAACACACATCCTTACTACTATGCAGTATAAAACATACTTTCCCAATGACAGGTTTTTCTAGGTATCAATATAGTGTCTGCTGGGACCTTGACTTCCTCAAGGCAAACTATGCTGTGTGGCTCCTCCTGGTAACCTATACCCAGAAAGACGACAAAGTTGCAGTGTGTTGCAACAATTAGTGAACATTTTAGACAGCTTATATTCACAATGGAAGTATACATGTGAAGACTGCTAGTTCAGATTTGAACATTATTTTTGTAATACCAAAAATAAATAAGCAAATGACTCAAAGTTAAATTAATAACATTTTAAAATAAGGTACATTATTAGGGGTTTACAAGTTGTCAGTCATTGAAGTTCTGTCTTTTCTGCCCCACAGGAATGGAATTTCTTTTCTTACGAAAGATGACCTTGTGTGATTTATTTCCCTGTCTCACACACAGTTGATTTTAATACTTAAATTCATTTTTACCTGTAGATGTGTGTCCTTAGGAAGGCCTTTTTTGATGTCCTTATGTTTCAAGTATATTTACTGTTCAAAGACTGCAAATTCACCACAGCTTTGATACTGGATGTTTGGGAAGCCTTAAAGAAGAATATTAACATCAACATGCCCAATTTACAAAAGGCTCCAAACATTTACATTGCATCTGAAATTTTAACTGTTACTTTGTTGTTTTTGACAGTGTTAAAAGTTGAAGTTACAAAAAACTACATACTTAAACTTTGCTGGTCATCAACAAGTTACAATAATGGTTCAATTTAAATGCTTTTGGGTTGTTCAGGGCCCACATTTAGACATAGTCTAAAAGTAGCACCTCTGACATCTTTTAAAGGGACTTATTAAAGTTGGCGTTTGCTTTCCTGCTCACTAGTTGTTTGGAGCACACAAAAAACATATGGTTGGAGCTGAGGATGAGAAAGTGGCTACCACAGTAGAGTGAAAGCCTCAGAGGCCTCTCAGTCAAGCAAACATTCTCCCAAATAAGCTTACTCTGTGAGCCGTAAGGCCTTGTTGTTCTGATTGATCTGAGTGTAACCAGACAGTAGGAAGCTGTCTTTGTGTTTGCATGCATGTTGGCGCAATATGAATTGTACACAGCACACCTATGGCATGGAGCGATTTGAAATATTGATTTGTTTTAACTTGCTGAACGTGTGTTCTTTAATGTAGCATGACATATATAATTCATCTGTGAACCAACTAATCACCTACCTGGCTAAATTATTGCGACATCTCAAAATGCTAATGTTTACCTCTTATGAACAGTGACAAATAGAGTCTTACACAATTTAAAAGGATAACCATGCATAAAGCTTAATTTTGTAAATTATATTAGTTGCCAAACACCAATTATTTGGCCGTATTTATGGTTTGTGTTGCCTAATCAGTGCGGTCAGTAATTGGCATTGCTAACTAGCTGCATTGCTAGAACAGCAAATTATTATTCTTGATAATTGAGGAAGACATCAGTTACATTTGGTGGACTAAATAAGGGAAAGAAGGAACTGAAGAGTGACAGTTATAGGTAAGGTGAATGAATATCACCAAATTCAAACATCATTTTGTTCCTCAGCCTCACCCATAGCCTGCAACTGGCTGTACATACTGTACTATCAACAGCTCATCTCTACAGTAAATTATGTGGCTGAAGATTCACTTGTTTTTTTTTTGCAACAATATTTACTTTAGCTTACAGTGATTTTGCAAGAGTGAACATGAACTTTTAATTTGTTACACTGGCAATACCAGCAAAACCTTCACCATGCCAGTATTGCTTTAGGATCCTTTAGGAACCTTGAACAAAGTTATGACACTGTCAAGTTGAAACTGTACATCTTTTATAAACCTACAGAACACACTGATGCAAGAGGTTAACATCTATTGTACAACTGTGCCTATTTTGCTTAAACAAGATAGTGATTTTCCTCAGGCTACCAACACAAAACACGTTGTGGTTTCTGGGAGCTGACACATCTCTACATGTGATTCCAAAATATATTGACTCCCACTAGTTTATAAGCTCAACTAATTTTACTGCAGTGGAGATAGGTCTCATACTTCAGCCTTTCAGAGGGCCTGAAGAACTACAGGGCCTAGCTTTATCCCATGCAGGGCAATAAAGGCGTCCCATTTTTACTATACTGAACTGTAAATCACAAAAAGCTGTTTAAAAGAGTTTTTTCTTGGCCTAACAACTAACTTGTTTAGCCTTAAAAAGGTTAATCTTCAATAGAAAATACTGTATGTTGGCCATATCACTAAACCAAAGTTACAGTACAGTCAGTCTACAACCACACTGACTCAGGGAGCCTGTAGTGACAACTCTAACATGCTGATGCTTAGCAGGTACCATGTTCACCGCCTGGTTTAGCATAATGCAATGCAAACATTTTCTACTGTCATATTTGCAGGTATTTAGCCATAGACCAAAATACTGGACAAATTTTGACCTCAAGGTGGCCTTAGAGGAAAAATCAGGGGATCACCAAAGTCATTAGGATTAGGATGGAGGGCAAGTTTGGAACTGCTTTTAGTCTAATGATACAGACTGCACATGAAATAAAGATGTTTAAGTAGGTAAATATGACCTTAAATCAGAATTTAAGTTTATACAATTAGTCACACACTAATTTTCTTTAGATTGCATCTATAAACACTGACAATGCCAAAATATTTGATCCAAAATTAGTTATTCTTTTCTAGAGAATGCTTCATTTCGTTCAGTTCACCTCATACAATTCAAAATGTTTGACAAGACCTTGTCATATGAACAAAGATCCAGTATGTAAGGTATCAGATGGCTGATTGATGTTTTCTGCCCTCTGCATGCATATCCTTGGGGAAATGCTTTAGACTCTCTCCCTCTTTGCCAAAGCAGGTTAAATCCCAGAAGGCACAAGGAAGTATAAAAGTATAAAACATTATGTCAAGTAATTTAGCATGTCTGAAATTAGAAACAAAAACAGGCGTTAAGATATGTCTGCCAGTGAACACCTTTTCCTGATCTTTTCATCCCAATTCAAATAAAATTCAAAACAGCAGGTAAATGATAATATCACACAAGCAAGCAACGGTGCCTCCAGCAACGTGCTCCATTAAAAGAGTTTGCCGCGCAAAGTGCTGCAGTTCTCCCTGCACAAACTGAAGTGTTTGCTCAGTGGGATTTGAACAAGAATTCTGAAAAAGCACTTTAATGTTGAAAATCTCACAAAACCCTCTCAACACACGGGTTTTCAAGACAATACACATGTAAAATGAACCCTATTATGTGTCTGTCATCGTGTTAGGAGTATAATTTGTACATACATCAAAGCACAATTACACTGACAGCCAAGCTCAATTTGTAACCAGAGATGGATATTTAGGGTAAAGACCTGGTGACTCCTGTTGATCACAGTCATTTGACACAGTTTGGAGAGTCAATTAAGATGCCAGTCAAGATCTCTACATCAAAAGCTGGGATATGTCTATGTAATTCCAGCAATGACCCAGAGAGGTCACAGCGTGCGTGTTTGTGTGTCTGTTTCTGCTTGTGTGTACACAATGGACCTCTGGTAGAGGCAGACCACTTCAGCCCCTCTGGGGGGTGAACCTTCAGTATTCACAGGGACCTAAGCAATTGTACCACAAGGAGAAAAGGACCAATCCTTCCCCCTTCACCACAATACACACAGACATACACACTCAAAATTCAGAATAGGTTTGATGGGGGGGATGGAAATAAGCGCCTCTGTGCCCATGAATGCTATCATTTCATTCCTCTACTCAGAATGCTCCAGGGATCTCTGAGAAGGAGTAGGAGCAATAAGTTCACTTTGCTGAATTAATGCTGTAATTCTTTATCAGGAGAGCCTTGGCATTACCTTGAACCGGGCTGGTTTTATGCAAAATGGTTTCAAGCCTAGTTTTTTTTAAATGAGGGTCCTAATTTGTTGGCTCACTTTAAATTATTAATCTCTTTTATATTCAAGTAGTTATTACGTGCCATAACTGTGTATCTATGGGGTGAGATTTAATAGCATCTGATGGACCTTAGGAAAGAAGCCAGTGCAGAAATGCTATTAAATATTGATAATTAGCTAAATATTTGCCTTGGCACCTGCTTTGAGCCACCGTCCTAATTGGCATGGGAACAGCTGTAGTGGTCACTAAAGACACACAATGAGATGTTTGCACAGACACTCATTGGCAGAGGCGAACAAATCAATTAGAAAGAAAGATGAGACTGTGGCACCCAGAGTATCAGACAGGCTGAGAGAAGTGGCAGGAGGCAGAGGTGTAGACCCAAAATGCAGACACTTGCGAGGAGGATACAGGTCAAAGAGGATTTATTTAATGAAAACTCAAAAACAGGTTTACTCGGAGCACAGCAGGCAAAACTCCAAACCAAGGAAGAATCCAAAAGTAACATCAATCCAGAACACAACAGAATAATCCAAAAGATAGAAAACCAAAGGAAACAGAGGACAGGGCAAAACACTCTACATTTGATGATGACACCACAAGGACTGAACACAATTGATCGCAATATATAAAGGGGCACACCTCACACACACAAGCAGGCAAGGCAGGTGAGATGCATTAGGAATCAAGGTAGACAGGAAACAAAGCTAGACAAAAACACCACTCACCAAAATTACAAAATAAAACAGGAAGTAAAGCTACAGACAATACACAAGGATATGTGTAACTAAAAACAAGGAAGCAATGCTTAACTTGAAAAACCTAAACAAGAACACAGAGGCAATGGGTAAAACAGAAATAGACATTTAACAATATAACAGAAAAACAACACAGTAAAACCCAAGATCATGACACAGAGTATTAGAACAGGTGGCTGCTAACATCTGAATATTGTCTCTCTTCTAACTTTAGGTAAAGCTCTCTCTATGGAGGCTTATGAAATGTTGTGTGTACCAACCAAAATTTTTCCATACTACCCAGTACAAAATACTGTCAAGTACAAAAAGCTAACACCTAGTCTGAATGGTAGCCTATGAAATGTCACCTTCATGTTTATTGATGCATCAAGAAGCTAAGGATAAGAGATGGCAGTCCATATAAATATCTTACAAATGGACTCCTGTACAGACGGTGACCATACACTCAACAGAAGAACGACAGAGTCAGCACTGAGCATCCATCCATCAGTCAGTCCGTCAGACATACCACTGAACCATCTGCCAGCCTCCCCCATCCCTGGCTTAACCCCCACAGCCACCAACCAGGAGGAGGCTCTCTCCCGGGGCCTGATGTGCTAATGTGAACCTTTGTGGTGCTGAGCTAAGTGGATAGCCATGTGGCTGAACTATGTTTGTAGCTTAGCTGCGGTGTACTGCCCAGATGTCTAAGTAAAACTGTTACAATAAGTCAGGCAAATAATTAATCTTGTATTGAGGTGCTATACATAATGATTTTTAAGTCTAACGACATATCAACAAATAATTCAGATACATGACCATAATAATGTGTATTATTATGGTCATGTATCTGTTTTTACAAAACAAGACAAAGGGATTCAGAGAATGTCACTAGTATTTATTTTTGAAAAATCTTTTGTTTCAACCTTTAAAACACATCTGATAGCCTACAACAGTGCTCTGCATGGCCTCTCCTGAAAAATTCAATTAGACATAATGTTGCACTGCAATCAATTCATTTGAGGCACCCAGTGAGGCAGCCAGTGAGGCAGCCAGTGGGAGTGTATTGATTGGAGTGTGTCATGTGTGGAAGCGAGAGAGGGGTGGCCACAGTTTTTTGCTTAATGGACTGAAATAAAAGAGGCGGGAATGGGCTTTAATTAGGGAACAGTGGCAGGGGTATATACTTTCCCCTCCCAGTAGTTATCCTACACCCCCTCTGCAGAACACACTCATCCACCCATGCATTTTTACATGTAGATGCTCACAAACACACACACACATAATTGCACGACCAGTGCATTCATACATACAACAACAAACGTACACACTTGCAGTCTATCACCCATGCGCACACACACACACACTGAGGCACACAGGAGGAGGGCAGAGGAGAATGGAGGGGGTGATGGTGGAAAGGATGAAAAAAGAAAGAGAGAGGGCTCCCGGGGTCTCAGCTGCTGTTAGGGTGCTGCCTGCTCCTCGCAATGAGTTGCAACTGTCAGTTTATTTTATCTCAGGCTTTTCATCATGGCACAGAGCCTGGTTGGAGGAAGCCACCTGAGAGTCTTAGGAATTTGTTGGCTACAAGTCATTAGCAAAGACTGCTGAGATGCGCCGGGGCCAGAGATGTGCGAGGGGTACTGCTGCAGACAAGTGTGTCCCTTTAACCCTTGATAGGGTGATTGGCACGGCAGCTTGTCTTTGATGGCTGGATAATTGCATGCAGCCTAGATGATGCAGGGAAGGTAAAGAAACAAGACATGTAGAGAAGATTAAAAAGTGAAAGTCTTTTTCTTTCACTCCCAGTTTGAATCTATTTTAACTTAAGAATTGCTGTATACATATTGCTGCAACAGAGGGTGGTGGAGGGTTGATAGGGTGGTGGATCCCGTTTCACTTGGCTGCACACCAACAGTGAGATGGACAAGACTTTAACAGTCAAGTAAATAAGTAGTTAAGTAAGTTATTAGCTAGGTGGATGGATGGTTGGTGCCTTACAGGATAATTGCATAATGGGTCATATATTCATACTTTTGGTCATCTAGGAACATGGTAACATTGCTATAACATGTCAGATGGGGAAAGAAACTAGTAGTTAGTAGGTGGGGGTATGCTCAATACAAAACATGTACATGTTTTTATAGCTGTATCAAACAGTAACAGCGGTCGTCATACAAATGGGATTACCGAGGCAGGCTCTCCTTAAAAACATTAAAAGGGCTATATGTAGTTTTTTAAAATAAAATGAATCCCGTTTTTATTGCCTATTTGTGAATGGGTTATAACCTTACATAAAAATGAACTTTTCTCGTGTCACTTAGTACAGCCACCCTGCTGCTTCCTATGTGAAGAAATGGGGTCGGACTTTCTGCAAAATCCATTGGTTTACACTGTGATGTTCATGCGCGCTCTCAAGGCTCCTATAAATCTGAACTGTAAGTAGGGGTGCAACAACCTAAAACCTCCAGAAAGGTCGTGAACTGCAGCAAAGCTGAGCTCTCCTGGAAACACCAGAGCATCTGAAGAGGAGGTGTGTAATGTTGTGTCTCTGTGGATGATGAAGACTCTTCTCGGTAAGCTAGTTAGCAAGCTAGCTTCACGTTAAAGCCGTGTTTCTTCACGTTATGAGCTGAAAAGATTTCTATACAGTTGGTCAATTTGATTGATTGTTACAGTAATAGCGCTGAGAGTAGTGCATAATTATGATACACAACGTTCACATTCCAGATGTGCCCTGACTTTACAATCATAAACGATGCATCGCTCATGGCGGCGTTCCCAGCTGGAGAATGTGTTGCTGCCGAGCACGCAAGGTTAGACAACATCGGACAATTTCATACTTTCTAAAGAAGAGAAAACAGTTCTCCTGTCTGTGCGTGAGGCGGCGGGTAATCCGCCCCAATCTCCCTTAAAAAAATCATTGAGTTTTGTGAGTTGTTGAGTTAGATGAAACACTGTCTACTACAATTATTATTGATCCACTCTTGTAAATTCGGCAAATGAAATGCATGACGTTATTCCTTTCTTTGTATACAGTGTCAGTTTGTCCCGGGGTGTTGCAGTACTAGCGTGAAAGCTGCTCCGTCACTAAAGAGCAGATCAGCTGCTTATCAGGACGTGATTTCAGTGGAACTTTCAGTTGCTGCAGCAGAAACGTTCATTAAAAGATGCATTTTTGAAAGCAGTATTTATTTTATTGTCTTGACTGTTAATTAGCACATACCTAAAACTCAGGTTTAATTTATAGGCATTGTGTCATTTTGCGATTCATAATCCGAATAGTCGATAATTCGTTTCAATAATCTATAGATTAAATCGACTATCAAAATAGTCAGTTGCAGCCTAACTGTAAGCTAACAAAATGGAGTCCGCTAGCACCAAAAAATGCTCCCAGCACAACACAGACACCAACAGAACATAAGGATAAAAAACAACCAAAAGGATTTTTGTGCTGAAGCCCGTCAGGCCAAACAAGGATCAGACCAACTTCAGGTGAAAACATTGTAAAAATCGGGAAGGCATTTTGTCCGCTTTGTTTAAGATATAAAAACTGATCCAGATTTGGCTTTCATCCTATTGGACAGGTAAATAAACATTGCTGCAAAGCATGTGAAATATATTATGATTTTGTGTTTTATAATGGCTTAAGATGGATAATGTTAGCTTGGTGGCTAATGCTGAACAGTGGCTAACGTATCTATATATCCATTGCAATACTATAGTTGTATTGCTTGACACATTACTTCACCAGCTAACACTGGTACTGGTATTATGTCACAGTGTTGGTTTTACCCTGTAAGAAATGGTGTAACTGTTCAAAGCAAATGTGGAACAATTTGTTTCTAATACCAATAGTGAAGCATGGCAGGGGTAGTCAGCTAGATTAGCATGGAACTGGCGTTGTTTGCTTCGTTCAATTTAGATTTATTGATTTATATAGATTTACAATACACCCTTCTTATGTTAGGGGGTATTCTCTTTTGTGAGATACTGTATATGCACGTTGCAGTTCCTCGCGGGTCTATTTCAAGTGCTGTTAAAAATTATACAATATTTATTGTGTGGTTCATCAATGGTGATAAATGATTCAAATGTCCCACAAAGTTCACGCACAACTCTGCAGCTGGTCCAGCTCTCTGCTTCTTCTACCACACACACACTATGCCACACATGTGCACTGACGCCCCCTTCCTTGAGGGTTAGGATTACAATTTTGGATTTATTCACTCACTTTAAAAAGATTTATTAAAGCTTCTTTCTTTTCACATTATGTGTTGATATTTATATCATAATAGGCTGTATATTAATTCATTGGGAGAAAACTGGTAGTTCTATGTAAAATCAGATGTTGAGAACCCCCATATAGCCAAAATGGTATGACCCTTGTTTCATACTGGCTCTGCAAAGATTTGACTGTAAGATTGGGATTAGAATCAGGCTCCTCCTATCGAAACATTGAATCTTTGACTATTCGGGGTCCCCCCTAGTAGCAACAATCTTTTTAAAATATTTTTATTATAATATTCAGTTTTGCTCACTATCTAACTAAGTGTACTTACTCGTTATCACCCATTAAATTTAGCTGTGCTGACATTGCTGTAAATCTCAGCACACAAGCACAAGCTTGGGGAGGTACTGGTTGCAATCTGAAACCTCACTGCTAGAGGCCACTGACAAAAACACATCGCCCCTTTAATAGAGTTGCAATTAGTGCTGAAACGATTCATCGATTTAATGGATAGTGTCTAACCCAAAAGTCAGAATGATTGCTACTGGAATTGATTAATATAAGTTTAAACACACTAAAACTAATATATTTTTTGTTTCCGCTGAAAATGCTTGCTAACAAATGCGTGCAGACAACTATAGCTGGGACTTATTAGCTGGAAAACACTGTAGGACCACAGGATAAAGCCTTACCTAGTCCTAGTTTAAGTTTCATACCAATACCATGAAAAATGACTATTTTACACAGGTTTTCTGAGTGTATATCTTAGCATATTTTTCCTGAAACAGCACCGCCCCTTGGCGGCAGGCAGTGGCAGGCGTATCAGCCGGTAGCTCGACGCAGATGTGTTTTTTTTGTTGGTAGATCATGAACTTCCTACTTAAAGCTGTATATCGTTATTTTCAGAATTTTATTGGCTACACAAAGTGCCAGTCATCGGCACAATTGCTTGCAATTGGCTCGGCCTACCCACGAAATAATAGGGGCTAGCCCTTCCTTACAGCGCGGGTTCTCGTTGGCTATTGAAAGCTGTGAAAGGGACATGTGAGCTCTTATTGGGTCGGATTTGGTGTCACTCGAAAGGTCAGAGTTAATATGAGGGTTCATAGGTGAGTCGCGTCAATTTTGCTTGTACTGGGTGGTCTGACAGAGGCGCTGATTGTACCCGCTGTGGTGATTGTATCTTGAAATGGTTTGCATTGGTCGAATCACGAGGATTTTAGCTTTCAAACGGTGTATCGTATGAGTATGAAGTTAACAAATCAGCTGTGTGCACATACCGAAAGCTGCCGCCAGGATCTGACGGCCCGTGGGCGGGTCGTTGGAATGTTAAGAGGTACAACACATTGATGAATCGTTGAAATAATCTATAGAAGCTATAGAAGCTTTGAATACTAAAATCATCGTTAGCTGCAGCCCTGGTTGAATTAATTTGTACATACACAAAAAGGTACAAAAATTATGATCAATAACAAAAATGCGATTGAGAAGGAAGCTCACACCATGCTTCCTTTCTAACCTTTACACACCTGGCCAGTCGCAGTGTGAAGTGGGTGTGCTTTCAGATTCTTGGTTTTAGAAAGTTACAAAAATGATCACATCCAGTCCTTCCAATATTAACGTCAGAAATGTGTGGGGAGAGGTGGTTTTCAAACATCCAACAAGCACTTCTGTTGAACCATGCCGACGCATTTAGACAGCATCAGTTCAGCCAGGTTATCCAAACCACAATTTGGAGTTAAAACCAAAAGTGAGCTCTCCTGCATTGTTAGTAATATTCCCTTACTGCAAAGGGGAAACTATGGTAGTTCCAAGCTCAACCAGATAGTCACTGTGTAATGAATGCTTACAGAAGACAGTTTGGGTAATAATTTCACAATTTACTGCATTTGTTTAAAAGTAATGTGTTCTGTGACCACTGACTTCCGGGACGAGTTTGGATCACTGAACATGTCATTCCCACTTCACTAACATGCCTTCCAACTGCAAGTACAATGAAACATGTCTGTGTGACCACTGTGTGCCAAGCTAACAGTAACCCATTGTATTTTGAATGTAATCTGTGGGATTCCACCACATATTTACATTTACTTATAAAGGGTACCAGCTCATCTCTGATGCCACAATGCCTTGGTCAAAGAGAGCAATATCTCTTTTATGCTTACTTGAGAGAGTACATGTACAAGTGGGAACACAGTATTAAATATGGATTCTGTTTGGGTCCTCCTTGCCCCCACCAAACTCCCAACCAGGGTCAATGTCTCCGTGTATGAATCCATGTAAGTGGATGTTTTTGTAATGTGAAGGCTCCAGAGTGGAATGAGGCTTACCTTGGATATGCTGTATGATCACCTAACAAACACAAACAGTGGTTGTAACCTTGACCACACAATTATTCTTTGGGAATGGATGAAGGGTGGGGAGGAGTAAAATGTGAAATTCCAGTGGGTGTCTCTGTGTGTATCTAACCTTGTGAAAACACAGAGACGTGAGTTTGATAGAGTTATTACACATCTGTGGTTCTACCATTTGTGCGGCTGAATCATTTCAGCTCATTTCTCATGAGAGAGACAAGGCTAAGCTGAGATTCTGTTGGGACATTTCATCACCTCTGTGTCACGGGTCAGGCAATTGCAGGAGCCATTGTTTGCTTTTCATTACTAAAATACAAACTTTAAGGATGTCTTTTTGTTTTTCTTAACAGAATAGTGTTTACTCTAGCAATGATTAGAGTGTTATTATTTCTACTGTGCCTCTGAAAATGTAATTTTAGAAGCTGTGAGGGGGTATTTTGGCTTGTTGAGCTGGCTTTTGTTCCAACAATGTGCAGCCAGTTTATTGAAGTTAGAAGCATTCAAGAAAATAATTAGCCACGCACATGTTATGTATAGTAAGTGCAAGGTGCCGCTGTCTGCTCTCTTGAGTCTTTTTTTTCTCAACTTAATGTACGGTAGTTCAAAGAAACAGGGCTACACTCTACACTGTATGGTGATGGTGTATCATCACTCCAACATCAGTCAAAAACTGGTGTATTTCATCACTGAAGCAACTGGTAAACACATTTCATGTTGATATCCACATCAGGTTATCAGGATATTGTGATCATTGTTAGCTCAGTGTGTATGTTGCTTTACAATGTTAAAGCCATTTAGCTGACATATTTATCTTTGCCTACATAGGCAGCAAGTGATCACTTTCAAGGTGTGTCATATATCCATCAGGGAGGGGAAATAAGACGCTGGTTATCACTGCTAGACCTCCCCTGACAACTGTCCAATTATGTATATCACACTCTGCCTAATGTTTGCACTAGAAGTAATCAATGAAGGATGTGGCTGAGTGCGCATACATTTTGGCGGAACCAAATGCATGAAAACGTAATCATTTGCTCAGGCTGACGGGGAATCAAATATCGGTAGGGAACAAGTAGACAGTGGTCCTTCGTGAGGGAGGGACTGATTAGTGATTGTAGCTCCAAGTTTGATGGGGTGTGGTGAGGGTGGGGGTGTGGTTGTGGTGGGGTTCTCTCCTGACGCGGCAAATGGAATGGGTGACAGGTGGAAATGGGGATGAAAAGGCGGTCCTCCGTTTCATGAATAAATGTAAACACAGCACCATGCAATTACTTCGGCTGGTCATCTCTTTTAGGTTGGGGTGGGGGTAAACGTGCGGCTCCATCCCTGCAGGTCCAATCTAATGAAAACGCGCAGGTTACTGGGGCGTTTAATTGTATATACGGTATAGCTAAGAGTGAAGACTGTAGGGGCTTGTTGCGGATGAAAGCCCTACCCTACAACTGGAAAATTTGATTCAGTTTAAACATAGCATTTCGTTTATTGATCCGCTTTGGAAGGTGAGATCATCACAGGAACACGACCTGAGCAGATGGATTCATTTAAACATGTCATGAGAACACATGGGTCTTGTTGCTCCAAAGAATAACTTGTTACACAGGGATGGCAGCCCAAATGAAATTTTTAATGGCAGTGTTCAGATAAATACATTGGCTTCATATTTTTCAAAGAAGTTCACTCACTGTGTGTGATTCTGTCACAACAGATACATTCAACTCTATGATTCAAACCAAATGTTTCTTTTTAACAATTAGATGAGAAAAATTGTTTAATAAATTCAATGTATTCTCTATTCAAACAGCAATCATACAGACTAATCTTTATCCTATTTTAAATAAATCTTATGTAATCATCTCCATGCATATGCATATCTATTTGGTATTAACACTTATCTACCACAGAAGAGGCAGGTCAAAGCATACCACAGTTATATCTTTTCTATTACCAAGGTTAATCAATAATTCATGGGTCACAATAGCAGGCGGTATGAGTTGAGAGGAGGAGGGGGACACCCTGAGATCCTCTCCCTAAGCAGGATTCCCTCAAAAACAGGAAGAGGAAATCAGAGCCTAAAACCACTCTGTGCAGGGGAAAAACGACATCAAGATGTTACCCTCACACCCACCCGCTGCATTGGCAAAAGGTAGACCAAATTCCCTGACACTACGGCGATAACCTTCTCTTTCCCCGCGCTAGTCTCTGAGTAGTACTCACACCATCACTTAGAGCATTAATCAAAAAGCATGTGCCTAATGGCTCCTGACAGGCAGCGCCCATAATGGGCTGCAGTCCAAGCCTGCATCTTCCTCACGCATCTGGAAACACTAACAGCAGTAGCCCGAGTACAGCTGCCTGCCCGGCCACCACTAGATTGTTAATGACACTGGGTGATATGGTCTCACTCACCATAAAACAGTTAGGGTCCTGAGATGTTACCACATCATGCATGAAGAAAGCTTTTTGATAGTATGCTAATCTCAGCCATTACTGTGGGATGATTTACAATCACTTAAACAGCACATGAGCCGGCTGTAGAGACACAGGCTGACTGGCTGGGATAATAAAGACGCTGGCGCATGTTGATCATTAGAGAGCTCTCTCTCTTTCGCTCCCTTTGTGTGTGTGTGTGTGTGTGTGTGTGTGTGTGTGTGTGTGTGTGTGTGTGTGTGTAGAAGCATGCACTCTGGATGCAGCGGCATTTGGCTTAATTAGTAAGCAGTTTTAACATGAAAGAGACAAAAGACAAAAGGGAGAAAGCATGTTGTGTTTTATGGTGGTGCAGCGTGGATACATTTGTAACAATACGACACACTGTGACTCAGAGCTGATAAAATCTGATTTGACTCAGTTGTGATTTAATATTATTTCAGCTCATATTTAATATGATACGGTATGATATATGTTCATAAACAAGTTGTTTTATGAACTAAATAAAGAGGATCAAGATTTCAAGAATTTTTATTTTAAGTATTATGTCACCAAGAGAAAATGGTCTATTTCCACACCATAACAAATAACAAACCTGGCAGGGATAGACTGGGCAACTTTTTAGCAAGTCCTTAGAGGTTGAAATTTTCACTGAAATTGCCTGGGCGCCAGGTTAGTGTATAATCAATGTAACTATAATTATGACGATATATTTTTAAATATTGTGACAGAAAAAGTAATTTTGATCCTTAAATTACAATAAAATCCACAGATATTTTTGGAATTCACATAGTGGCATGCGTTCAAATAATAGTATGTTCTCAAATAAACAAGCCCAACCTGACCTGCAGCAACAGTGTGATGGCTTGTTTTACCAGCATTTCACCAGTGTTTTGCTGTGTCTGACAATTTATGTTAGCAGGCGACATGCCATTCAGCAACCTACTGCCAGTGTCTAACACCTAGTTTTTCGATTGCTTTTTCTACATGTAAAGCTAGGAAATTGCATCAATATTTCATAGGAGGCAGCATTTTCTTGTGCACAGATTCAATGGGCAAGGAGATAAACAGTGGGGTATTAATAATGCAGTGCGGTGACACTGACCTTATTTTGTGCCTTTCAACCTGCACTGATATTTTGATGCACAGTGCCCCACTACTCTCTAGCACACAGGAGGTTTTTCACGCTCTTTGTTCAAAGCCTAAAAAAAACGCTTCCTGTTTGACAGAGGTTACATCACTGCCTAAACCACCTAAAGATATTAACGAAAATGCCGGGGAAACGTGCTGGGTTTTTTTGGATACTCTGTGGAAATACATATCTTCCTTTTTACAGAAACAATGAGAATGCTAAGTGTCAACTGGTTTGACAACTGGTGTTGACAGCTGAGCAGATGCCTTGAAGGTGAACAGTGAGAGGCTTTGACAGGGGACTAAAAAGGCAGTGCAGCAACCCCTTCTTCACTGCTCTATGGGGATGATACTAAGCAGCCAAAAAAGCCTATTAGTCAAAGTTCAGGTCACCTGTACAAATAAAAATGCCTAAGAATAAATTTTGTTTTTCAAAGGAAAGATCCAGTATGGCTGTGCTGCATAAGGACTGTTATGCTTTGTCTATAAGGTGTCAAATTTTGACTGAAAGACATTAACTTACCTGTATGATAATTTCCTCTATGCAATAAACTGCCTGTATATGACATATCTATGCTTTACTAAGTTATTTACTAAGTAATTTTAACTACTCCTTCAATGTTTAAATTTACTAGAAATAATCTGTAAAAGAACAGCTTATCCTGTTATCAGACAGTTGAGATGAGAGACAGTTAAGGGCAGCAGTGTTGTGAAAGTGTAATATGACATTAAGAATGACATGGTAGAACTGAAATTCATCCCTGACAATATTGGAAAATTTTGAGGAACAACTTGAGCCCCAGATCGTGCATCACATTTATCCTTATTTAACACCACTGCTGCCCATTTTGCCATTTTCCATCTATTACTTAAATACGATTCCAGTGTTACATATTCAGCCAGAAGATATCCATTTAAAATCTATAATTCATGTGTTAAACATTTTATTTGGCATGTTTTAAAAATAAATAACCTAAATGTGTTTTTAAATATCTCTCTGACCCCTGAGACTGTGTGTGCGTATGTTTGTTTGTGTGTGTGAGTGTGTGTGTAATCTGTCCATGAGCTTGTTCTCTCATTCATTAGTGGTTTAGCAGCGGTCATTTCTCTGTGCAGGAAAGAAAGACTTGTCCCAGTACAAAGTTGCTTTAGAGACAAACATCTGTGTGTATGTGTGTGTCTGGCCTCTGGTTCACACATTTACAAAGGTGACAAACAATGACTGAGCCCCGTCTGCCAGTAGCTTTTACCATGAGTGTTTTAACAACCAGTAATAAGTGTAAATAATAAATGGCCCATATCTTACCATGAGGGGGCCTCGGCAGCACTGCTAAACTATTTAAGGTGCCTTGTTGATGGGAGTTATTTTTTGCTGTGGGGTTGTAGAAATTCTCTGGCTTCCCAGTAGAGTTTTGGCCTGACAATAAACAACAGTTTAATACTTTATCTAATCCCTGCCAGGAGGTGAGTCCAACAGCAAGCTCTTGCAGATGTTCACATCCAATAATCTATCCATAATTGATGAAACAGGGAGGTCAGATGTAATGTCTGCTGCCATTCCAGCAACAAATAAATGGTTATTGACAAAACAAGCCAGTGTGGCACTGAGTGGGCTGTGAGATGACAGGCACGGAGCGGAGCAGAGAGGAGAGGCGTGGAGACGAAGCAGGAGGCAGGAGAGGAGGGCTGAACTCTGGACCACTGCTCCTCAGATGGGCCAGACAGGGCCCAGAGAGTGGAGATGATCCCCTGGTGGAAAGTGGCAGACACACCGCTGAGGAGCCGCCAGGAGAGTGTAAACAGGAGGAGAACGAGAGCAAAAAAGGGAGGGGGGGGAGCGGAACGACGAGGTGAGTGCAACTGTATGGAGTGAGCTGAGTGCAGTGGGCCAGCTGTCCGCTCTTCTTTCATCTCTGGGCTTTATGTCAGATACAATATACCTGGCTGTCAAGCCTCGGCAACCGTCTCACAGCCCTCTCTCCCTCTCAGATTCTATAACTAAACCCTACCCCTCTCTCTCATTCTCTCTCTCACCATCTCTCTGGTGGCTACACCGAGGCGTCCCCCTCTGTGGCCTCTGTTTCTTTTGGCTTAATCTCTGAATGGTGACTTCAAAGAGTCTGTCTTTTAAAAAGATAAAGTAAGCTTAATATAACTGGAAATTTTTCACAAAGATGACAATGATTCAGTGCTTAACTGATTCCCTAAAATAGATTTTTGATTAGCTATGTGTTAGCGCCTAGTACAACGCATAACATTGTATTACACGCAATATTGTGTTATATCCATGAAAGAAAAGTCAACTATTTCAAAATGTAATACATTGCATGTTTTTACATGGTGATTCCAAAGATGGATTGCATGAATACCGAAAGAACCTCTAAAGTGCTAAAGGGTGAGGGAGAAACAGAAAATATTAACAGACATTATTGTGCTCTAATCGATATGAATCATATTGATATGAATAGGATATCTTAATGGGTTAATAATGTAAATTATGGGATGTTGCTATAAAAAAACACTTTTAAATATTCAAGTGATTGAAGTGTCAGTCCATCATTTCTTAAAATAAAATATTCTAATCTAAACCTCAGCTTGATATGTTACTCAGCAGGTTGCTGCCACCACTTACAAGTTTTAAAATAGTGCTCGGTTAGAGATTCTATAATCTTGTTGCAGTAATACAATTGAAGAATTTCACAAGTTTCAGTGTTTGCATGGGAAAAAAATAATAAAGGGGTAGTAAAGGGAGAACATGGTTCAGAGAAAAATTTAGAAAAACTGTCCCGTACTGTGGCTTCTCTTTTGGCACCTGTATTTAACTCCCTAAACAAAAACTGCACCTCATTTAAGCATCATTAACTCTTACATGGTAAATGGCTGTGTGTTGCACAACAGCACACACGACGAGGAAAATGCTTCGAAGAATTACTGAGAAAGCAGAGGACAACATGCTTTTTAGTGCTGGAGAGAAAAAAAAGCCATTTTTAACTCCAGCAGAGGGGTAGTGACTCTCCCTCGTAGAGTTCCCTCCTCCATCGCTTAATTGCTGTGTGCGATCATGAATATTTCAGGCATATGCTTTCCCACTTTGTCACTGGAGTTCAGAACTAAGAGAAACAAGTTCATATGCATATTAATAGGGGGTTTGTGAGTGGAGGGGGACAGGAGGACTATGGGTTGCCAGTGTGCTGGTGACAGCAGGAGGAAATGGCACTCATTCCCCAGCAGCTGCTCTTTTTAGATCCCCCTCAGAGGGAACTGCCCGAGGAGGGCCTCCGCCACAAAGGGGATAAAGGAGATGAGGGCTCTTGATGGAAAACAGGCAAACAACCACTGGGACCCCATCCTACCCCCTTCAAACACTAATGCGTGTGCGCACTCGCACAGATGCACACACAGAAACCCTTGGCCCACACTTAGCCGACCCCCAGGAGTTGTCAGGACCTCTTTAGCATTTTCCGCGGTGGCTGCTAAACTGTGCATTAGCACCAGGCTAACGGGACCACTCTAATGACAGAATCAGACTGAGGAGAGATTTCTTCCTAGCTATGTATAATGACAAATGGGATACAGTCCTGAGGGAGGGGAAATGAGCTCAGGCCCACGAAGCATCTGAGGCCCCTATCGGTTGAAGAGGGTCGTACTATTAAAATGACAATATAAATGTAAATCCTAAGTAATAATTCTTCAAAACGGCTGACGCGACCCTCCCCTGGATCACGTGCGTCAGTGCACTAGCATGGTCTAGGGGCAGCATTAAACATTGTCTAATTGAATTTATGGACCTTTAAATACCACTTAACGCCCAGTAGAGCATAATGATATACTTTATTTAACATATCTAAACAAAGACAATTATGGCATTGTGCAGGTTTAATGGTGCACAAAGTGCTCTCTTTCCACTTGATAAAGAGGCCTATTTGCACATGTGAATGTCTTGTTACAAAAACCCTGAGCAAATAAAAAGCCTCCTCAAGAAGATGATAATTTTGCCGCATATAGGACATCTCTTGATTAGTTTGAACTCTGTCAAGTCGGTATTGAGATATCAGGAACTTTCAATGGCAAGTTCAAAGGGAGCGCTAATTAGTTTGACCTTTCCTGTCACAATTAGCACGCCCATTCAACCTCCCACAATTTACCAGCAAGAACAAAAGGGGTAACGCTCAAGCTGTGTTGCTGGATCGAAAACATTCTATTAATTGATGTTTTCAAACAATACATGACACTGTTTTGCTTGACATGCCCCTCATTTGCACAATTCTTAAGACGGACGCAGATCTATAATTCACACACAGAAGTACTCAAGTTGGGCCTAAAATGTCTTAAAATGTAAGATAGGAGCACAAAGACGAGGCATGCAGGGTAAGGCAATTAGAGCACTGGCAGCTATATCACTTCTTCTAACATGTCAGAGGTACTAAATGTGATTTATAGTGGGAGTTCCTGCTGGGCACTCTTAAAGGGGAAAGAATTGAGAGACATTCAAGAAGAGTGTAATGGAGAGGTGTTGGTAATTTTTTGAGATGCAGAAAAATAAATGTGCCAATCAAAGACAAGACAGAGCTTATAAAAGCACAGACAAAGCCATCACTAGTACAAATGTGTGTTAAGTAATCTTACAACTGCAAAGCCCATTTGAGTACTTAGGATACTCAAAGTATTATTAACCATTTATCTGCAGCCAGGGCGAGCCAATGACAGCCTATGGACAGGCTTAGAGTACAAGTATAATGCTTATATCTGCGAACACATCAGAATGACTGCCACAGCTACAATAAACCCTTGTGATCTGTTTCAGATCTTGTTCCACTTTCCCATCAGTCGTCATCACAGCCCCTATAATTCCCTTTCTTTGTGCCAAGATTTTTCTGTCTTTTTTCCCTTCAGATAGAAGGCACAAAGAGAACAGGACAGAGAAGGGGTGGCTTTTGTTTTGGTAACTCTGTGTCTTCCCCCACTCTTTCTCTTTCCTTCCCTCTGTGGGGCTCTGGTGTGATTATTACACTTTCAGTGGAGGATTTAACCACGGGCCAGTTGGGCCATCGCCTCAGGGAGGCCCCGATTTCAATGCGTGTGTGCTACTTTTTCCCCCAGTTTATTGCCTTGCCTTTTATTCTGCCAGACAGTCCCACTGACATCAGGGGGCTCTTAGAATAACTCGCCCGAGGCAATCAGATCCCTGAACCTTAAATCAGCCACCGTATACTGGTATAGGTTCCAGATCTGAAAATGAGCTAGTGCTAATAGATACAGATAACTCATGTGATGTTAAGGACGAAACGCTTTTTTTTTTCTTTTTTATTGTTTTAATATTTGCGTACTCTGTTGACCAAGGAACGTGCTCACCTTTAACAACCTTTAGCTATGATGATAAAACAAATTGTGATTAAAAAAACTCAATTATGACACTTTTATATGTGATTGAGTATCGCAACACTCCATTTTATACTCTCTGCACTCTGTGCACCGAACACCAGATACCACCATCACATTTCTCAGGCTCCTACATCCAGTACACATAATTGCAACACTTCACTCACACCACCTCTGCCTTTTTTGTATACCAGAGAGCCCACTTTTTTTTATACTCATCACATAACCAAACTCAAAAAAATTAAGAGTGGATGGCAGCTAAAATTGTGACAGTTCTTAATGTGTTTGTCTTAATGAGAGTTTAGGCATAATTAGCTGTTGGCAAAGTCAACAGGGACCCTCTTTTGTATTGATGGTCATGGCCTCTCTCTCCTCTGGTCAGTAAAGACTGTGTGTGGATCAATGTGACAAGTCAAGTACAGGTCAAGCTTATGTGGAAAAGTCTGACCAACTATGATGAAATGACAGGAGATCAATATTGCCTTGTGCTGTGTGAATAAACAGCACTTATTTCCAACATTGTCAAGCAGATAAGTGAATAAAAATAATGTTAGTGCTAAAATGCAAGTGCAATGCTCTTTTACATAAGAGCAGCAGTGACCTTCAAAATAAAGCAATGAACAAAGCATAGATGTATAAATACTTGCAAGCTCTTGTCACAAGCTGCATATGCTAATGTGCGTTTTGTTGATAACCAAATTCATATGAACAAGTAAAAGAGATATAAGCTGAAGAGGTAAAAAAAAAAAAAAAATAGACAGAGAATCAGAAAATTACTTTTATGGCAGAAATGTGGTTGGTTTTTCGCCCAATGTCAGCTGGGATTGGCTCCAGCCCCCCCTGTAAGCAGGATAAGCAGTTGACGATGGATGGACGGATGGATGGATGGCAATCCTGTTAATCAGCTGGTGAGCTCTGAGATTTATTTAGTTTGGGAACTAATGTATTTCTGTGTTGCTTAAAGACAAAAAACATGTCTTCCGCAGGGTGACAGCAAGTTTACAAAGAGGTTAAGTGGCCACATTCTCATCCTTCCTCATCCAAAATGACCTGACCCGAACAGAAATGAACATGCATGGGCAGACAGTCTCAGAGTTTTCCTTTAATTAATCACATTTGTTTTTCTGATTTCAAAGAATGCACTCTTAATAATACATACACAAAATAAAAAAAAAACACCTTGACGAAAATGCAAAACATGATGAATTTATACTACTGAGTAATCACTTAATAATTTCTTAATGTAGAACTGTCAAAAGACCTGATTTGTTGCAGGCTGATACATAATTAAGACATACTGTTATTTCCAACCTGTGCATGTGCGCTTGCATGTTTGAGCTTCAGCACATGAGTGACTTGAAGAACCCATGTAGTGGGTAAATGTTGCAGAAGGCCAGACTCTCAGGAGTGAGCACTGTAGATCTGTGATCTCTGATCTGCGCGGGAGCCCAGCAGGGCACTACCACTGTCTCCACTATCATATCAGCTGTAGACATAAATTCACATTTGGTGGGCTCCTCGTCTCCTGCTACAAGAGGTTTAGCATGTCTAAAAGTGATGGCTCGCCCCTCCTAGTAGATGTGTATCAGGAGTCAGTGCTCTAATAAGAAGTAATTGTGCCCTTGCTGGCGCCCTACGAGGGCTACAGGTCAACAGAACAGCTGGAACTTAGAGAATGTTAAAAACAAACAGGGTTGCTTGGGGTGTATTTGGAGATCGGCTCGCACATGAAATAAAAAGGCATCATTGATTTCTTGCAGGGCTGTAAGGGTCTTCGCAGGAAAAGTCACGGCTTTAAGTGTCTAATTGCAGTTGGAACCAAGCAGCTGAAGCTTTATGTGAAAAGGAATGCATAGTTATAGCTTAAAAACAAGAAAAGTGCTTTAAACTGAAAAGAGCAAACATTGAATCATTGTTAAAACGATGTTAAGTTAAATTCATTAATATTGAAGCCTCGGCTTTGTTGAGACGGCTTTAAGTCAGATCGTATCAGCCTTTAAGATCTGAGTTTAAGATTTTATATGCAGTTTATGCAAGCAAAATGGGCCACTGCCACATCGCGCTCTCGCCTCTTTATTGAAAGCTTTTTTAAAAACGACTGATAAAAGCCAAGGGCATCTTTAAGAATTGACACACTCTTTAAAACATACATCTCATGAAAAAGACTTAAAGAGGGCCAGTTGCAAATTTAATATAACTTGGGGGATGCTGCAGTGAAATACCATCAGTGTGCAGGCAGCTGCTGTTCACAAAGTAACTGCCTGGGTCTGAGAGAATACTACGCTCACATCACATCTAAAAGCCAAACACACTGGCAGACAGAGGCGAGGCAGGCAAAGCTGATGAAGAGTGAGGAGAAAAGGCAGGCTCAATTGAGCTCGAGAGATATACCCCGATTTCACCTTTTTGCATCACTTGCTTTTGTACTATATGTCCATTCAGACAAGACCCTTTTATGCCATGAAAGTAAGGGTTTGATGAGTTCATCTAAGTAAATAAGCAAAAAAAAGACAACGAAAAAAAAGTTTCATGACATGTCTGATTCCTCCAACTCCCTCTGCAACACCAAAAAACAAAGAAACCTGGACAAAAGAACTCTCAGTATTCAGAACAACAAAAGTCAAGAGCTCCAAACACATGAGAAACTTAAGTGTAATTTTGTTCACTCCTATTTTGATGAACTTTTTTTTCACCCCATAAATATTTGATGAAATGGGTCCAAACCAAAGCTATACAACACTCCTGCATAACTGATCCTCACCCCCCTGAGCCATCAACATTAGGGGCATGATTGAGTGCATTCAAATGAATTCAAATTGCACATTGATTACTTGATGGAATAAATTGGTCCTCCACGCCACATTCCCTCCGTCATTCTTCAGCTCTGCTTACATGCAATAGATCCAGGAGAAAGCAGTGTTTGCAAGACAGAAGGGAGTGAAAGGGACGGATAAGACCAGGGCAAATGCTCGTTTTTATTTCCCATATATATCAAAATGATGTGTTGATTTGATCTCTGTGGGAAGTTAATTAGGTTCACAGATTGCTCCAGGTATTCTTCAGGTAATTCAGTGTCGTGATCTCTGGAAGAAAAAAAACGGAGACCTCTCTCTGCTCCAAATACACTGCTGCATTATTGGGAGTAGCTAATTATTTTTACTGTGTCAGGGGTGTGAATATTTGCCCAGTAGTAACACAGTGAAAAGGAATAATAATTGGAAAATCTAATGAGATGAGGCTAGCAGACACAAAGAACCTAGCCTACATTGTAAAAAGTTAATGCAATTTACAGAAGTTACCGTGATCCTCTGAGGCTGACATTTAGACTTCAACCTCACAAGAACTTTTCTCCCTCTCTAAATCATCAAAAGCTGCTATTAATCAGTAGGGTATGAGGATTTTTTTAGTAGTGCCACCTGGTGTTGTAGTCAAGACCGCCCAAACCGAGACCAAGTCAAGACCAAGAGACTGAGACAAGAACAAGACTTTTAGGGGCTGAGACCAAGTCGAGACCAAGACTGAGGGAGGACGAGACCAAGTCAAGACCAGTTCCCCACATTTCATGATACAGAATAAAATGTGGAATGAGATCATAGTTACTTCTGAAATTGACCTGAAAGATCCACATTCCCATTAAAACACCCACATACAAACACTTATGAAATCAACGTAAGCATCTTTAGTCAACGCTCCTTTTCCATGCTCACCATAGTGGGTAGAGGTGACAGTTGTTAATGATAACACATTTTTAATTAGGGTTATTGGTTGCATTTGAAACAATACGTTTTAAATCCAAAGATGTTAACAAATAAATCAGACAATGCAAAAGCAATTTATTGATACTCCCAAAGTTATGGTTTCGACTGGTCTTGAAATAAAATCCCCAGTCTAATGTCCGAGACTGAGACAAGACCAAGTGCAAATGCGGTAGAGTCCGAGACCAAGACCATCAAAAAGTGGTCTTAAGACCGGTCTCAAGACCAGGACCAGTCTCAAGTACTACAACACTAGTGCCACCTCTATTTTAACTTTCGTACCGTCAATCAGTACAATATAGGTATGAAGTTTCAGGACAAACAGCATCACTGACATTGCATTGGAAATAATGGACTACTGCAAAAACCTAAGCCTTAATTTCTGCAGCAGCTCTGCTCTCCGAAACTGAGGTAGTAGCTTCAGGATGAGCCTTAGGCATCTCCCAGCTGTCAAAGTTAGGAGGATATACAACGAGGCCACTCATTTTCCGCTGAACAAGTTGTTCAGCTGAGAGCAGGTACAGGACCTGCAGGCTGGTTTGCATATCGGCACTGTGAAGGTTGAGAGAAGCAGAACCTCTCATTAAAACCTTCAGATAACATTAGTTCTATCAACACTTTACACCAGCCACTTTCTTTCCATCTCATCTGCAGCTTTTCCTCTATGGAGCAGCTGTAATAGCGAAACCTAACATAAACATGAATAAATAAATTTCCCAACTAATTACTTGCTTGAAATTATTAATTCACACTCCCACCTTTCAGCCATATTTTATTTAAACAAAGGACATCAATCCTTGAATCATAAATAAAGGGGCCGCTCCATGCCAATTGTTTTAAAATGTTAAACTATAACTAAAACCTCATAATGAAGCTGATCCGCAGAGACCAAGGTCAAAAGTAAAAATCATTTTGGTAATCCGATGTACAACAGTTCCCTCACACGGTGGCATAATTAACTTGAATATATTAATTCTTTAGTACATTGCTTATTGAATTATACATCATCAATTTGCCTTGGACAATACAGTATATTGCGCAATGATGGTGAATAAGGAGTAGTAGATAAGACCTGTTGGCATATCTGGAGCCCCTGAGCGTGAATTTTTATCTCTGTCTCACTGAAGGACATTCTGTTGGGTTCAGGGAAATCATGAACCCTTCCTGAATTGGCCTATTTGTCTGAGTAAGCTGTAATTGCTTTCTCAGGACATGCAGAAAAGTTTCAATATTTTAAATCTTATTGTTAAACCAGAGTACACTGAGGCTCCAGGAACTGAACTGACTACCAAAGAGAAAGTTGTGCCCAATGCTGTCTACATGATAATAAATGTCTGATTAATGTGTGCGTTCAACAACAGTTGTGTTGAGTGATGGGCACACATTCACAATCGCAAAGGCAAAATGTGTTTTGTCTAACACTATATTAACACTATATTGGTCGACATTCATTTTTAATAAAATAAACCTTTTTATTAGGGATAACTAAATGGCTGAATGTGGCTGTACTGAGCAGATTTTATAGCTGAAAAATGAAATTGTCAGTGCTCTCTTGTGGACTAAATTACCTGAAACACATCTTTGCCATTTCTGTGCTGCAATTTCTTGTTACTTAATAGCAACATATACGATACCAACAAAAGTGAAATAATCGACTATAAATTGATATATCGATCAGTTTATCAGGTTGGAAATTTAATGCAAACGATTCAGATTTTTTGATTACTATATATATATATATATATATATATATATATATATATATATTTAAGTAAAGATACTTTAAGGCTGCTTGAGGTTTTCATCAAAACTTGCAGGATATAATACAAGCCATTATTTTTTTAAAGGTAAAAATGCATCTATACGTTTTCAGCAATATGCAATTTAGACATAGTTAAGCAACTTGTCACTAACCAATCAAATAATTGTCTATCATTGTTTATTAATTTGATTGTAGACTATATACAAAATATCACACCGGTCCCAGACAGTATATACAAATTGCCTGGTATGTGTGTGTTTGTTTTTCTGTGTGTGCATGTTTGGGTCTTTCCATGCTGTAACAATCAGTTTATCAAGCTTATTCTTTAATACTGAAACGAGATATAAAACATGTTTCATTTTCCATTAAGTGCCCTGCATTTAACCCATAACCCCTTGTACTTGAGTGCTTGCTAAATACCAGTTTGACAAAGGCAGCATCACTGTAAAACCTCCCCATTGTCTTGTCAGTCATGCCTGAAGAACTCACTTTCACACCTCTTATTCACACTTTTTGATCCACAAAAAATGGCAAAGATTCTTTTATATTCAAATGAGAACATTAACATTAGACATCCGGCATCACAAAGTCCCTCTCTGTTAGCATCTCATTTGAATATCTCATATCTTCAAGACACAGCTCAGTTAGAGTCATCTGGGCTTTTGTCCCCAGCACAGGAGACCACAGGCAAGTCAGGGAGGTGTCACACATCCAGCCTAGTAATTTGTCATGAAAGAACCCTTTCCTGGGATAAAGGTAACGAGCTGTCAAGGTTATAATGGCTAGCATAAACATAGCTAATTAATTAGAAACCAGGTGAAGCAGAGTAAGGCCACACTGCTGAGAGAATCCATAATTAGCTAATATGTTACATAGACTCCTCAAAATAGATAGTTAGTAAGGCAAAACTATTATGTTGCTGTGAATATCAACAAGGACAGTCTGATAAGGAGTCTCTCAGTGGCACCTGTAACAACCTCAAAGAGAGCATTATAAATACAAAAGGCAAGCCATTCTCTATTAAAGATGACGACCAAAAGCCACTCAGACAATAACATGTCAGTATCTCTTAAAGTGCACACCAATCCCCTCAGATGACTCAAAAATGCCAAACAAAATGAAAATGGCACGCTCCTGCTCATAAACTTGGCACTGAGTGAAAACTTTCAACAATGCTTTTCTCAGAGGACCAAGTTGTCTTATTTTAGACATTGATAGTAAATTACGGCTAATGTACCTGCACTGTTCACTGGGAGGAGAAAAGGCTATTGTGATGGAGCGTTTATAATATCATTTTGATAATGTAATTAGTGAATGGAAATAGAGGTTAAGCATTGCTATATAGAATTTAGCCAAAGCCAAGCAAAAGGTGGATGGGAGTTAAATTGAAAACTGTTAAGTCAGGTAGGTAAACATAGACAGTCTGCAACTAGCTACATATGTTTATAGGAAGTTTTTGAGTGTGGCATTTAAGGTTTGCAGAATTTTATCAGTGTAATTACAGCGTAAAGACACACAACATACACATTCCTCTGCCCCAGGCTATATTTCTAAAATGAGCTTTATTTGATTAATGATGAGCAAAGTTAGAAATCCCTTCCTATGGCAACAAATAAATCCTGTTTCCTGTATCCTGTTTCTTGAGACTGGGAATTTGGGAATAGGTTTGTTTGTAAATGCAGGTTGCATATCATGAGATAGTTGACCAAACACAGAGATTAAGATAGAGAAGGCCAAATTGAGGCTAAATTGTGATTTAGGACTATATAAAGAAATCCAACTTGACTTTATCGTTATCCTATATTATATTTAAACAACAGAATGTGGGGCGTGGTGGGCAATGTAGGATGTGACATGTCAGATGGGTATTGGGGGGAGAAGGGAAAGACACTGACCATCACTATTGCTGTTCTAGCTAGAATAGATAGTGATAACTCTCTGGGCATTTTGAAAGGGTTGGGACTGTCCTCTCCAGAAGAAAGACAGCGTCAGTCTTTTCAAGAAATAATCAACACATTCAAATGACAAGCCACTCTAGCGACTGTAGTGGCTATAGTAATTATGAGCAAAGGAGGAGGTAAGGTGATCTTAGAATAGAGCGACAAAGTGCACTTGGGTGGATGGACGGGTCAACAAAATATCCAAGTTTAACACAGCTGTTCGTTTTCCTATTTCCAACCGACTGTTAACATATCTTTTTAAGCATGAGTGCGATTGTTCTCTTACCTTAACAAAATAGTAATTTTAACCCAAACCATGATTTTTCCCTAAACCTATGTAAACCTTTAGCACGGGGACGCCAGATCAGAATACACTACTATATGTCATTTTTGGCTATTTCATTATGTTTGAGGAGTGGCAACAGAATTCAGCTTAACTGACCTTTCAACTCCAAGGAGACACATACAAGCTAGTTTTGAGCAGTAAAAATGTGTTTTTTTGCACACAATGTTAATTGCTGAAAATCACCTGTATTAATCTGATGTGATTATGTGTACAGCAAAAAAATATTACATGTTAAATTCCTGTTTCGGCTGAATGGAACCCATTTAATATCACAAACCGAGAACCATCACTGTGTTTGTCTCTAGCTGTTCATGTCACTGGTATCTAAAACATGAGTGGTTAAGATGCTTTACACATGTTCTGTGGTGTTTCTTAGCTGACACTGCTGGTTAAAATTCAGAATCACACAAGTGCAAGTGAGCAGCAAAACGAGGAAGGCCTTGCAGTCAGGAATGTTAAAAGGAAAGCACATTTGGAGATGTGGCCACTCAGCATAATATTTTGAGCCATAGGAATGCCACAACGCAAAATGTTTCATCCTATACATTACTGTATGTACAAATCAATTCACATTTAGTTTATATAGAACCCTTGGGGAAAATGCTGCTACTTCCTCAAAAGAAAACAAAACTCCACTCTATAGACTGAAACAAAATTTAAATGTATAATAATAGGTCTGAATGTTAACACAATGTTAACGTCATCATTTTTAAATGTTTGATTGAGTGTAAACAAGTAACTCTGGATTCAATAATGTTTTGAGGTTCATGTCAGTCACCACCATAAACTGAGTGTGTCTCATTTTGACAATAACTCTGAGGTCACCATATCCACCACTAGTCTTTGTATTACAGGTATATAAACCTTCAGGTTCAGTCCAGAGAATAGTAAGGTCCACTCTGACAGTGGAGACGTGTGTATCTGCCAGCAGACAAATGGACTGTCTGTTTCTCTCCATGTCCTGAGGGCTTACGGCTATGTTACACTGGGCACATAAACCAGTTGCCAAATATAAATATTCAGGTTTCAATAATGTATCGGTCTTTTCACTGAAATACATTTATTGGACCTGTGACGCTGCTTATTACGCTATCTACTGAAAATATTTTCTAAATAAAACATTCAAAACACAAATGCACTTATTTTAAGTTATTTTGACACTGAAGAATAAATGGTGCAACATCATTTTCATTTTTAAAACCACCTCATAAAATGGGATGTACAATGTCTTTGTTGAATTCATTAAAGAAAGTATAGGTTCACATGTATATTTTTGAGTGCAAAATACTCAGTGGCACTGGCATTGTATCCCTTTTGATTAATTGTATCTCCATTTCTCCAAGTCTCAGACACAATAAAGAGAAGATGATTCTGCACAACTTTCTGATATATACAACCCCAAAGTAATCTGTCTCATTAAAATAAATGCAGATATTTGATAATAAGCCAAACACCAAATTTATTCTGGGAATGAAGCAGCCACAGCATTCAACAAGTTATCACTTAAGAGTATTTTATCAGAGAGGCTCAGCAGATTTAGTTTTAGTTTCAGCAGCCCCGCTTTTAATTTCCTTTAGCATTGCAGATGCCATGGATGAAACCATTTCCATTTCTCTGCCCTCAGGCTCCAAATGGTGCTGCTGTGGTTCCTGCTGCTAAGGAGTAGCTGCCATAACCCCCCTCATCTACCTACTTGATGGTGTGGCCCGAGCCTCGGTCAGGAAGTGCTGAAGCTGATCCAGCTTATCGGGCTGGCTCCTCCAGGGGCTTCTGCCACCATATGGCTGACCCAGGCCCTGCAGCCTCCCCAGGGGTGACTTGTGCCTGGATCAGAGTAACGAGTCTGAGTATACGGCTCTCCACGTTACCCCGCCACCCCCAGCATGACTACACAGATGTTGTTTCAGCAAATTCCTGAAAATGTGAACTGTAGTAGGGAGATGAAAATAAACAGGGATACTGGAGCCATGCTTTCATTTGGATTAACCATGTCTTATTTCTCAGTAAAAATCTGAAATGTTAGGTTTCCGAAAGTCAGTTTTTCTTTTCCAACACAATAATTGCACAGTTTGGTAAGTGGACAGAATGCACTACCTGTGGCAGTATTCACCACAATACTCAGTGCACCACGTGGGAGATGCACTTTCCAGCTGTTTCACTTTTCCAGGCAGTGCCCTGACATTTTAAATAGGCTTTCACCATTGGTTTCAATGGTCCTGCGCCAATATTTGCATGCCTTTTGTCCCCAAAGGCAACAAAAGAGGATGGAGAAGAGAGAGAGGAAAAAAGTCAACAGTTTTTACACCAGCCAAAGCTGTATCTAAATGTGTCTTACATCTCTGCACCCTGCTAGGCCCCCCGTCCCTCTCATCCCTCGTTCCTCTTGCCTCCTGGAGGGAGGAATGATTGAGGGGCGCTACCCCTTCCTTTTATCCTGCAAGCGAAGGTCTGCCTCTCTCCATAGTCAAAAACATCAACTGAAGAGGTGTGTTAAAGATGAGGAAAGTGAAGGGGAGGGACGTGAAGTGTCACATATTCCCCTAAAGCACAATGAGCCATGCACAGGTTAGGTGCAAGGATATGGAAAGTCATTATTTGCAGGCCTAAAGGGATGTAGCTGTTACATGGGCCAGATGGTATATCAACAACAGGCAAAAAAGGACAGCCTATTACAATCCTCTGTAGTATAGTGGTTTGCTATCAAAGACCTACAAACGCCTTGTTGTGGCTACCTTGTTATCTAATTTGTGAATGTTTATTTATGTGCCATGTGCATTGGTTGCCCATGGGAGTATGAATATGTCATTTACATGTTTGAGTGCACAGGGCTGCTTATGAATTGGGTAGGACGCATGTGTTTGAATATGTGAACAAATAGTGTTGTGTAACGAATGATTCGCTAAATTGACGGATAATTCATTCTTTGGATATTTTATTTATTATTTGCAAAATATATATATGTATGTAAAATCATTCTTAGACTCAAAAGATTTTGGGTATTTGACCAATATATAGTTAATTTTAGATCCTCTTGTTTTTGTTCATTTGGTGTTTTTCTGCTTTGGAGTTACTTGATTGAGTAAGTTGATCAGTATGAAAAATAGTGTAACAAACAGCAGGGAAGTATCAAAAAAATTCTAAAAGCAAGTGATTCGAATTGAAGCCATGCATATTTACTGTACATATACAGTATACACAGCCTAATCCTCAATATGTAAAATAAATACATGATAACAATACACTTAATATCCAACACTCCATGACAGGAGGAGCATTTCAAAGGACTGCAACTGGAGACAACTAATATTCCAACAAGGAAGAGCCACTGCACAGTCAGTATATCAGACAGTAACACATCATGAGTACAATTACAGCCCAAATGTACCGACGTAAAGACAAAAACAGACTCAAGACAGTTAAAAGCTATCAGAGAACAGTGGAGACAGCGCACAGAGGAACATCAGGTTTCAGTTATTGCTGGGTTATTGCTGGCTTTGGAGGCAAAAAGCAATTATCAGTGAGAACATCAGTAAAAGCATGGAGCTGTTGACATAAAAATGTCCACTTCAGTATTGCTTTGCAGCTCATTCCCGTCACTGGGAACAGTAAATTGTAATGAGGAGAGCCTGATGGAGGCGTTAGCTCTGGGGACTGTTAACTGATGGGCAAATCGGGTGTTAAAACTGACAGATGAGATTTGTAGCATGCTTTGGTTTGTAATCTAATCTCTGCTGTCATCAAATGACACGATCAGGGTTTGTTTTATCGTCCATGTGTAGGAAAATCACTTTGTATACTCATAATATAGTTGCTTGAGCATTTAGACTCAGAAGAGTTTTATTTTATGAGTGCGTGAACTCGACCAGTGTCGGTGCGTAAAGCTTGTCTCCATCGGTGACAACCACCTTTTGTTTCATGTCGAGAGATATGCTTCAGAAATACCCCTTATACTAAACTTCAAAGCAAAAAATGTCAGTTCTTGAGTGCATCCAGTTATGTTTAAAAATTCTGAGTTGGCCATTTATTATTTACATGTTGTGTAAATATATGCAATAATTTAACATTTCTATTTAATCTTTCAAGATATGTGATCAATCCAGCCAGAGTATTCATGATCTCCTTCATTATTTGATAACTTAATCTAAATAGATCTATACACAGATCATAATAAGGTCTTTAAATTGTAATATTCTGGTTAACTAATACAACATAAAGTTAAGGAATGTATATGAAAAGTGAAATTACTTTCTAATTACCAGCATTCTTGTGACTGTGGCCTCTGGTTCTGTAATAGGGAAAGAGATGGTGATGATTGTTATGTTTGCAGTTACAACAGTGCCATGCTGCAGGCAGGACTAGCACAGTGCAGTGTTTATATGGTTTGTAGGGACACCTATTGGCTAAATATGAAAACTACACTGTGCGCTGCAGATGCACACAAGATGAAAATGTCCCACCAGTCAACAGTGCATTGGTTTTAATTTGTGTAGTTCATCAACGCTGAATAACAAACAGGATTTGTCATACATAATGGATAACAATTAAAGTGCAGCGCATACTCTCCTTTCCTTAAAAACAGAAAAAAGGAGCTAGAGCTTTTCCGACTTTTAATACACACTGCAGTAACATACTGAGCAGTCAAGTCAGCCTGTTAGGAATAAAAAAACAGTGCTTCCTTAGGACATACTAATGAATCATGTATAAAAGATAATCATTATTGGTTTATAAACGCTAGCGTTTCACAAGCCACAAGCACACAGTTCAGTCCCAGGATATGCAACAACTAGTAATATTGTAATTAAAACTAGAAACATAGCTGTAATTCTCAGGCTTCAGACAACAGAATATCACAATATCTCTCAACTACATTGTAAGCACGTGTCGGAAAACTCAAAATGTCCAAGAACACATGGATGCATTTTCGCTTTTTAAATGGAAACTTAGACCATACTGTTTTTTATTTTATTCATCAAATATGCACCTTTCTATTTTTAAGGATACTTTTATGAAATATATTAATATAAAAAATTACCATATTAGTTTTTTAAATTAGTGAGTAGTGTTTGAATTGTTCCTGTGTACTGGAGGAATGTGGGAACAACAGTTAATGTGTTTTGTTTTCATTATGTTACATTGTCCCTACTGTAATGGACAAATAACATAGTGGAGAAATTAGTAAAAACAAAGGAAGAGGAGAAAACATGTTACACATACAAAAAGATATTCCTTTTATGTTGCACTCATTTAACTTTTGCTCATTCCCACAGAGCTCAACAGGTGTCGTTTGCAACGGTAAGTCCTACTTAACGGCAAAAAGACTTTCCTCTTGATTCAGTTTCACCTTTCATGGATCAGCTACCTTTGAAAGAGTGAGTGTATACAATAAATAGAATAATTCATGATTTTGTCATTAAAAATGAAAAGTTTCTTTTCCTCATACTTGGGATGTGTTTTGAAATTATACATAATGGACCATAGATGTTCAGAAGTTTTCCAAACCTCCTCTAGCTACGTTGGGAGACGTTCAAGAGTCCCCCCTTGCGTTTCACAGGAGAGGGGTACGAGGGCTTTAATTATGTGCAGAGCTCGGATCATTAGCATGAATGGGGGTGCAGTATGGAGCCTCCTCGTCTCCAGTCAAGGCACTGTGCTCTAAGTCGACCACCCCCTCCTTTCTTCTCTCATGTAACAAACGAGCCTCTGCCTTGTTACCGAGGCACAGGTTAACAAGCACAGCCACAGCCAGTTCATGCTGATGAGCTCTAAATACATGTAGTAGAATATCAGTTAATACAGGTTCAATGCAAGTAATAGTGTCGACTAAATTAATTTGAAATACAGTTTATAGGATATATTTTGATTTAGATACATCATTAAGTTAAAGACTTATGGAAACTCAATTCCAAATTTGCATTCTTGGGGGAAAAAGTCCCAAAACACGTCTTGTCGTGATCAGTGATCAAGCCCCTCAATCCCACTAAAGAAACCCAGCCCTATACGGCTCCGCTGCTGGAAACAATCTGAGTGTTACCATGACACAGATACACGTAACGCTCATGCACATTGATTCCAACCCAGTTATAAACTTTCTCAATTATTCATTAATATGAAATTGTGTTTGTCTCAAGTGGAACAGTGCGATTTCCTCCTGCGACATTCAGGCATTGTTTGGGCCCTCTCTTGGGCCATTGTCACTCCTTTGCCAATTGCTCCGTTGACACATATTGTTCAGGAAGCCATTTCCTTCCTGATAGTTTGTTGAGACCTGATTTGTCCTAATCCTGAGACCATTTGTAATACAGAAGACTGGGATAAATAATAAATTGTGTATGACAGAGTCAAAGGAACAAAAAAAATGGAACTTGGAACAAATGGTTTGCTTTATGTTTGGGAAAGAAAATCTTTCTTTATGGTTGCATTATCAAATCATGATATGTATATTCACTGTTGAAATGAATAATAATATGCATAACAAAAATAACTAGTGTGAGACTGCCATGACAGCTTCATAATTGTGCCACTCCGAGCCTGCTCACTGCAAAAAAGCTAAATTTTTTATATTGTTGAAAAGCATGTGGCACATGTGGATACAATTGCATCTCAATCATTATGCGCAATGTGAATGTGTAAACTATGAAGAGAAAATAAAGAGTCTTAAAATTAATATATATATTTTTTAATCAAAAAATGTATACGGAATATTACCAATATTTGATGACACACAATTAAGCTATTAAATATCTTCTGCTACCATAACTTTGATGATTAAAATTGGATGTGAGAAATTGGATTTTTTTTTTATTTGATGAAAGAGCCAATACATAAAACATACAGACTGAAAACTCTGCAATTGGGACTTAGTGGAGCTTCTTTTGTATATGTTTAAACTTTGCAGATTAATGGGTTTGTCATAAGAAATATACAATGACTTGTTTTCTGTGATTTAAATAACTGTGTAAATAAAAATAAAATAAGCTGTAAAACCAGAAATTTAATTTTGGGGAATAAACTAAAAAATATTTTTAAAACATTGTAATTTAGATAATGATCACAATCCTTCTTAGTATATTCCACTGCAGATTATCTGTACTGTGTATAAATTAATTACAATCATGTAACTAATTTAGTGTGATGTCATGCTTGCATGTGTTCAAACTGAGAACCTAAAGAAAAATAAAGTGACCTTTTCCAGAGTTTCCCAGTGGCAATTTTTTCCCCATGAATGCTGCATGTCGACTTTGAATTCATACATAATTTGGAAACACTCAGTAGTCGTGTGATCTTCTGTAAGCACTTTTCATTCAAACCCTGCAAAAGGCTACTGAATAACTTTAATAAAAGATCAGTGATGCTAAAGACTCTTAAAACAACAGTCATACATTTTAATGCTCAGAAATTTCCATTTCAGTTTCCTTTGTAACCGAGATTCATTTTGCAGAAACTAAATTAGTTTGAATAGTATAATTTGTAAATATATGTTAATGAATCCCTTTTCTTCATCTCGTTTATTAAGAGAGAGCAGAGCCAAATGAAATTCAAACTTACCTGTAAGGCAGACTCCGGACCTGTCGTGATTAAGGCAAATAAAAACACTCCTGCACAGTTTACTTTTTTGCATACTCAGTTGTTTTTAGTTAGGCGAGGTCTTAATTGCATTGTCGTTAGTGCGTCTAATAATCGCCACGGGACATTTGGGTTTATGAACCTATGCAGGCTTCTACTGTGTGTAAAACCTGCAAAAGGAAAACCACAGGAAAAGGATGCCCACCACTGCTCCTTAATTTAAGGAGAGATTAATAAAGTAGTTGCTAGACTTGCAGTTTGTTCTCCCTAAGGGTTGTATTAATAATCTTAGAGATACAGGGTTCATCTGTGGAGATCTGCCCTTGTAAAAGACCGACAAAACTTAAAAGGCTTGTCTTAAAAGATCACTGATGAGTAGCTGTTACTTGTCGTCTATAATTAACTGTTAGTTTCATGCAGATTAAAAGTTAAAAGAGAGTCTGTCTTTACAGTACAAAATACTGTACTTTATGTCGAGTGGACTAAAGCAAACGCTGACAAAATGGACGAGATATAGATGAGAGACCAGAAAGGAAGTGATATTAAGGAAATCTAGTTCTATATTAAGATGCATAGTGGTGGGTGGTGAAAGAGGAAGGAGACGAAAGAGAAGAAGAAGCAGCGACAGCCTCAAATACTAAGACACTCTGCAGTTGTGCTTTTGCTACTTCTGGAGTGGAGCACAACACAGTGAGGAAAAGTGTTTGCTTACTTTCAGCTTTCTTGAAAAAACTGATACATAGCTCCTAACAGACCACAACTACCAAAATTTTAAAACATTATTTCTCGTGTTTTAGCTCAGTGCACTTCCTCAGTCACACAAAGCATCACGACCCCAGACCAGTGTTTTTCTATATCCAGCTTGGAAAGGCAAATTATATAGTATACTGTCTAACATGGCATTTCTAGTTCTAGTAGGTTATTTCTTATTTCATCATTTTAATTCTACTTCATTTCCACCTTATTTTAGTGTTTTAGTGTTTACTCACTTCTTGAATCTGCTTACCTTGCTTTTCTCTTCAGTTCTCTTATTCCCAGAGTCACACACACCGGCTTGCCCTGCCTCTTTCTGTCTGTCTCTCTCTCACTGTATTTGTCTGCTCTGCTGAATTTCTCCATCATCAGTATGTTTTATAAAGTTGCCGAAAAACCACAGAACTCGTCATTTGGATTCCACCCGTGATTCTGTTTACACAGCAGCAGGTGCGCCGCATGTGGTGGGTGCTTGTTAATGACGCAGCCTATCGAAACCCACACGGTACCAAATGACATCTGCACTGGTGTGTTCACTGTTCACTGTTGCTTTACCTGGTCCGTGCTTGTAAAATATCTACCATGTCTGCATCTTGTAACGTAATGCCAGATAACATATCTCTCTGTGTTTCTCTGCAAAATGTATACTTTGGCGGCCATTAATATGCCTGGTCCGCCCGTCCTAGTAAAGTCTATTTGTGGGAAACACTGGGCAGTGCTTAAAGAGTAACTTCTGTATTTTTTAAACCTGGACCTTATTTTCCCATGTTTTTGTGTCTATGTGACTAATTGGGACGTGCTGCAGTTGGAAGCAGAGAAACAGGGCTGCGACGTAATTCTTGCGAGCAATTGAGCCCCGACAAAGTACGGCCACTATACTGATTGTTTTTGCCACCGACAGGCTCAGCTTGTTATTACAAGTGTCTGACAACATTGTGGAATGGATCCCTACAGAGATAGACCTGTTAAAAGAGTAAGATCCTTTTTGTTTAACTGGAAACAGTCACTATATTGCTATTGTCAAAACCACCAGACTAAAAACAACCATGACTTATGTGTCTGTATATGTAGAGACCCTGCCCTCTGCTTGTATTTTCTTATTATTTTGCTGTGTTCGGGACGTTTCTGGGCATCAACCTTTGGGCAGCGTGCAGGTATGAGGTCAGGACTATATAAAAACGTAGTGACCAGGATACATTACTATCAATTCAATTCAATTCAAATTAGCTTTATTGGCATGAATGTGTAACAACAACATTGCCAAAGCATCATACATACAACAATTACAGGTTACATCACTATCTCTATCTCTCTCCTCTGCTTTCTGTGTGTGTGTCATAGATATACAGTATAAAGACCTACAGGTCTGTGTCTGTTTGACTGAGTGCGAAGGTTGAGCTACACACACACACAAACAAGCAGAGCAGAGTAGCCACAAGACAGGGTGGTGGAGGTGTGGCCTTGTTTATTGTGCTTTAGAACGTAACCGCTGTGAAAATGACTTCATATTTCTCTGATTTACTGCTTTGTTCTCGCTAACGCCCTCTCTTCACTCGACCACCACTTACTCTCACTCGCCGTGGAGGAGGGGCCAACTTTGAATCGCTTTTCAAACAGCAACCAACAAATCCTACTCATTATGCCTTTTAGTCATTTGTTGATTAATTGTTTAGATGATTAGAAACTGAAAACAAAATTAACTGCTGACAATTGTGAATAATGGATTAATCCCTTATTATCAAGTGAAAAGCTGAAACAGTAGCTGGTTATAACAACTCAAGGCTGAGGTTTTGGTGACTTTGAACATGAGTGTAAATTGAACATCTTTGTTGACTGCTGGTCTGACAAAATAAGTAATTTAACTTTGGGCTCTTAACACTTGGGGTGTGAATTTATTATTTGACTAAATTATTACTCTATAATAACAACAATAAATAATAATAATCAGATTACTTGATAATGAAAAATAATAATTAGATCTAGATAGTAGCTCTAATGAAGGCTGGTAGGACTGGTTAGAATGTGTAAATTCACTGCAATAAAAGCATCTTGCTCATCATTAACTTTATCCCAATCTTCCCACTAAAGAAGGAACATACTCAGTTCTCAATGTTAACCCTTAGAAAAAGGGTACAGTCTCCAAAATTTATAACATAATTCAAAACAGAATGCAGAAAACCCTCATACATGGGACAAAACCAAAACTGCCTGGGAAATGGATATTGAAGAAACTATTCCAGAAGAAGTTTGGGAAGAGTTTTCACAAATACACACCTCTTCTTTCTGTATTTGACACGGTTTAATCCAATTTAAAATAGTACATCGATTACATTATTCCAATGACAAATTGGCCAAGCTATATCCTAATGTCCCCAGAATGTCATTTCAGACATTCAGAATTTGGTCATGACAGTCTCTTGCCAATTTGTGCCCCGAGGGGCTGGTCCCCTTGGAGAAGTACGCGTAAGCTTGGCGAAGCCTCGCGAACATTTCCCCGTGGGTCCTCCGCACAGTAGTAGATGGCTACAGGCTGCAGTTCCGGGTTCGCCCCCCCAGATTCTGCGGGATGGTCAGGACTACAGTACACGCAGAACAGAGCCAGGTGTTGGGACAGGAAGTCCGCTCTCTGCTGAAGAAAGGGGCCATAGAATTAATTTCCCTGCCAGTCAGAGAAGCCGGCTTTTACAGCCGATACTTCCTGGTCCCCAAGAAGGACGGAGGATTGCGTCCGATTTTGGATTTGCGGTCCCTGAACCAATCTCTGAGGAGATTCAGGTGTAGTGAACAACAGTGTGGATTTGTGCATTTTACATGGAATAAATGTGGAGCTACCCTAAATTCCTTTCTCCTCCCCAGAGAAGATGGGGAGGGGTCAAAGTTGCTTTCTCTAAGTGCTAGCCCGACCATAAAACTGGCACCCTTTTGATTCCGAAGCTGATAACGCATCGCCTTACTGTTAAACTGACAAAGGGACACGAGCCAGCCATTGGCATCTCCCTGAACAGCCTATCAAAACTGGCCCCCACACACGTTTCCGTGGCAACTGACCTTATTCTTTGTTTTATTACCACATCAAAAAGGATACTCCTTGTCTCACCTAAGTGTGACATGTTCCAGACACTGAACTTTGGATGACAAAGGACTGCAGTCTCCAAATACTCAAAGCATTTAATTAAGTTAATTAAATCTTTAGTTGCCTGAATACGTTTGCCTCTATTTGAGTAGTTATGTTAACTGTTGTTGCTATCTGTTGTTGATATTAGTGCTGAAAAGAAGTTACTTGTGCAATGTTTTTATTTTCAGCAAGACACTCCTTCATCTGATGTAATCAATGCTTATTCATAATACTTTCTTACAAAATCCCTTTAGAAATGATGACAAAGAAATGTTTTACTATACTCTTAATCGCCAGCTTGAATTTAAGGATGAATCAACAAATTCCCCGGTTCCTAAGGAGAGACGATCTTTGATTTAATCCACTT
>NC_060153.1:7195378-7212858 GCF_021292245.1 Micropterus dolomieu | reverse complement strand
CCGTTACTTTGTGACTTGATAATGAATTTAGAGCTGATGGAATTGCATCCTTAAATTTAGCTACAGCACTATCAGACAGACATCTTGTATAGAAATTTTTGCCCAATGGCGTGTAGTTCAGCAATACAAACTCAAAAGTTATCAAACAGTGGTCAGATAAAGAGGGATTCTGTGGGAACACTATTAAATGTTCAATTTCAATACCATATACCAAAACAAGGCCGAGGGTGTGGTTAAAACAGTGAGTCGGTTCATGAACACTCTGAGAGAAGCCAATGGAATCTAACAGAGAGATGAACGCAGTACTGAAGCTGTCATTCTCAACGTCCACATGAATATTAAAATCCCCTACAATAATAACTTTGTCCGTTTTAAGGACTAAAGTTGACAAAAACTCTGCAAATTCAGATAAGAATTCAGAGTATGGACCAGGTGCTCGGTACACTATAACAAAAAGAATTGGTTGCAGTGATTTCCAACTTGGGTGTGAAAGACTAAGAACAAGGCTTTCAAATGAGTTATAATTTAGTTTAGGTTTAGAGCTGATTGGTAGGCTAGAGTCGAAGATAGCTGCAACTCCACCTCCTCGGCCTGTGCCTCGAGGAATGTGAGTATTAATATGACTCGGAGGAGTGGATTCATTTAGGCTAACATACTCTCCATCACCCAGCCAGGTTTCAGTAAGACAAAATAAATCAATATCATAATCTGATATTAGTTCATTTACTAGTACACCTTTAGAAGAGAGAGATCTGATGTTTAAGAGTCCACATTTAATTTTCCTATTGTTTTGCACTATTGCTCTTGTGGTTTTAATTTTTATGAGGTTTTTATGCAGAGCTCCTCTTCTGTTTACCTTTGATTTAAATAATTTCAATGGTCGGGGGACAGACTCCGTCACTATAGGATTTTCACTAAGTAACTCCTGATATGGAGGAGCAGAGAAGTGTGTTAAACTGCGACTCTGCCTCCTGGTCTCAACTCTGGGTTGTCATGGATTTGGTCCACTAATAAACTTGGCCAGATTTCTAGAAATGAGAGCTGCTCCTTCCCAAGTGGGATGGATGCCGTTTCATGCCAGTCTGATGACTGTGACTGCATGGAGCCATGTGTTTAAAATCTCATTAGAAAATGCGTGAAATAAAAATGTGCTTCTTTGTCCTGCAAACAGCCACAATCACTTCTCCTCTCATGAAAACATTCATGGCTTGCTAACCCTCCTGTTTTTCACTGCATTCTCCCGGCTTCCTCCCAGCTCACAGCAGTTTAATGTTACGGTAGTGTTTAAAGCTATGCTGCTGACTAACGTGGTTGTACATTTATTTTTGAAACAGTGTATCAGTTCTAGCGAACGGTCCATCTTTGTCCCCTAGTTCATCACTTCTAAATATTCTCTAAAATCACGTAACAGCAGCTAAGGCTGCCCGTTGCTAAATTAGCCACAAAGTTAATGCTGTGTTTATCAGTGGAGGAGCGCTAACGTTGATGAGCCGCTAAACTGTAGTTTCTGACTTATTCTAAATATATCTGCCAGCCGCCTGTCTGCAGTTGTAGTTGGCATGTCTGAAATTAATAAACCAGAGCGGACATGTAAATAAACGTGAGCAGAACAAGAAAATAACACTGCTTTCTGTAGCTCTCCTTTTTGTGACGTTGTAGATGTGAAACGCTGTAGTCAGAGCGGCGCTGGTTATAGTTATAACGTTAGTTAAATGAAATCTCAAAGCTGCAAGTCCTCGTCATTTAATATTGGATGCATTCAACTGCAGCTCACTGTATCGTAGACGGCATGGTGCTTGAAATTATGGCAGATTACGTGTAAAGTGAAATACACATGCTTATTCTCTCTCACTGAAAAAGTTGCACCTTCCAGCAGCAAATACTTAGTGATGTACAACTGTTTCACTTTTTGAGATGGTAATCTATTTTATTAACATAAATCATTTAGGAAAAGGTTTGATAGTCCACATACATACCAGCTTTCAATATCGGCCTGTTCTAAATGTAGTTTATACAGTAAAGGGGTCTACTCTCAAAATCGAAATATCGGCTCATAAATCTGCTCCTTTTCACTTTAATATTGGCATTAATTATCGGCTCTAATACTAATATATTTATAGGTTACACTGTACTTGGCTTATGTCTGCCTACAGATTGTTTGTAAAAGCCCAGTGAGCAGAGGCCACGATTCAGAAGGTGTGGGAATTAACGTTACAATGCTAATGTTAGCTGCGCAGGACCCTGAGCACACATGGTGCCTACACTTCAAGCACTGCAGTTTGGGCATTTTTTTACGCTGTTCAGGTGCCATGTGCCACTGTTGATAATGTTGCAAGCCAGTCTCAGGTGTCAGACATGTTAAACAACAAACCATCCACCCCTACCTCCTCCCTGCAAGGTTTTGAGATGCTGGAACACTATATAGTTTGTTTCTACATGTCAACAGTAAGTACTTGCACACCACAAAAGATTGCATGTCAGTAGAACATGCCAGGTCCAAACCTCTAAATATACTAAACGTTCATGTTTGTCAAGTTTTAAGCTCAGTGAGATAGTTTACTGTGGTGATTCTACATGTGTATTATTTTTAAAGAAATAATAATAGTAAATAAAACATTGTTCAACATGTACAATATGCATGTTGTACCATGACAGTAGTAAAAAGCATGAGCATAGCTGTAAAAAGTCCAGCATATGGGTTTGAGGAACTAAACAGTCTGATGACTGTGACTGCATGGAGCCAAAGGCAGGGTTAATGTGTTTAAAATCTCATTAGAAAAATGCGTGAAATAAAAATGTGCTTCTTTGTCCTTTGGCAGATTACACTTGGGGTTTCTGGAGGATGATGGCTATACAAATCACACACAGATTATATCATATCCCTAGATTACCTCATCTGTCAATTCTTCCTTTGTCATCTTCTATTCTGCAACCAAGCACAGCTCCCAACATCAGCCAATCTCAGAGATGATCGTTCTGTAATTATAACTCCAGTACTTTCCCAGCTGGTCTCTGCATATATGTTCGTCTGTTGTTGTGTGACAGAGTCTAGGTTTTTCTCCTGTTCATCCCTCAGGGTAACAGGCTGCTCCTCGCTGTCCTTTGGGTTATTTTCATGTCACGTTTCCCGCCTGTAGTGAGAATTTTACATCCCTGCCAGCATGTACTGGAGTTAAATAAATAGGGGATGCCAGATGGTGCAAGTGATGGAACTCCATTAGTTCTGGTGTAAACAGGTAATTGTTGGTGTGTTAATGGTCCCAGATGAAATCATCTGTTTTACCCTGAAAACAAAAACATTTGGGAGAGAAGACAGTTTTTGAAACACTAGTATTGATTTGTTAGAACCAAAGTTTTTTTCCCCTCACCTTTAAAGAGACTTAATTATTAGTGGAGAGGGCTCTAAAAGGAGATTGGGATGGTTGAAAAATAGTACTATAGCCTATGGAAACATACATTTAAGCACTGAAAAGCACTGTGAAGCATTACATATCGATAAATTACTATTGAATAATCAAAGAAAAAAGGAACAGTGTGTGGAATGTAAATGGGTGTATTAAACAGACAGAGCGGGTTAATCAAGTTGAAAGCTCTTATTTATCATTGATTTGACCTAGAGAGTCCAACTTCATTCGCAGCAGGGAGGTGTAGATAAAACAGCAGAGTAAAAAGAGAGATTATTCTACTCAACAACCAAAACGAGGGTTGAAAAATGTGTTGATATTTTCAGAGCAAGCAGGGTTGTTTATTTGGTGCTCATGTCAAATATAGTTTGGAAACAGGACTTCCACAAAAGCCGAAAGATAAATTACATTGAAACAGTTGGAAGGACTTTGCTTGGATCTATTTTTTTTACCAACCAGTCTCATTTTAGTGCATCCAAAGAAAAATTTAAATGTTTTACATGAAATATGCATTTCACTTGTTTCCTTTTAATCTGAGCTCCCATGGTAAAATAATGTAACATCTATAGTCTATACACTGAGTGGGTGACAGTCCTGGAAAGTGCCATAGAAAAAAAGCTCAGGGAAGTGACTGTGTGCTGCACTTGATCGGAGGTGAGGCAGTTAACCAGACATACAAGTCTTTTACAAACAAGTCTTGTAAAACCGAAAAATAAAAATCTCATAAACATAAATCTCATCTTTGTGTCACTTGCCCAAGTTTGTTTTTCGAATATATAATGGGCTCATTGCTGCCCCACATAACTGATTGGTTGGGCAAATGTTTGGCCCACCCTGAGCTTCCCTGATCTTTTTTATGGAACTGGCTTCTGGCTCCCTCAGGGGAACAGAACTGTATAGACAGTGCTGTAATTTACAAAAATTTCAATAATAACATAAGAGAAAAGAAAAATGTCCTATTTGAGGAGTAAGAAATAGAGTTGAGTTCTGTTTCTGAACCATTTATGTGTGTACTAAGTCTGATACTGCAGGTAAAGTTACATACAGGTATGTATTCTTATGTGTATCCTGAATGAATTGAGGTAGTCAGACGCCCCCTGGCACTGTCACAGACAGTAACTCACCAGAGTTTAGAACACATACCTTGACCGGAGTTGACCTTCTCGTTTTCATTTAAGATAATTATTCCATACAAGCCAAGTTTTTCCCACTTACAGCACGTTTTCAGGATGTTTCAGAGTGAAGAGATCTCCAGGAGATCTGATGTGAAGGTTGCACGTAGCGCTCTCAACCAATCCTGATACAAACTGTGTATTGAACTCTAGTGCACTGCACTCCCTTGTGGAACAACATGCAACTACACCTTTAAATAACACAAGGTTTTAGTAGCCATGTGTTTTCTAAGGGTTACAAACACATTTGTTAAGTTTCACTTTTTTTCTCACAGCTCCTACTCTTAAGTACTTTCTTTTTTTCTCCTCCTCTCTTTTTTTCTTTGTCTTGCTTATATTCTAACTAGATAGACAGAATCTGAAGTAAAATATAAATGTTGTGAAAGGAAGGAGAAAGAAGGAGGGACGAGGGAGAAGGAGTGAGATAGGAAAGTGAGACAAAAGCTTGCCTGCATGCAAAGGGCAAAGTATATTAACAAGTGCAGGACAATAAAGGAAAGAGAAAGACCCAGCTTCTTCAGAAACCCATATGCCGATATGCTGGAGAACAACAAAAAAAAGGGGCGGAAACTGGAAGCCATCAAGGAGGAGATCGAGCAGCTCATCAGCTAAAAAACACATGAAAACAGCGTGGAGGAATCAGCGCATTCCATCAAGAGAAGCAAAGAGCTGACTGAACTCTAATGATATCAACCAGGCAGGAGTATTGTATGGCTAAATGTTCAGGGGGAAATCTCAGCTAAGGTAGTTAAGACAATGACAAATAACCTCATGGAAAATGGTTACACTGACACTCAGACATTTCCAGAGCCAAGCAAGAAAACTCCATCGGCTCCATCTCCTCCATCCTATTAAAATTTAATTAAATGTACAGATTTTTAGGCATTTAATTATCTCAAAATTAAGGCTGACCCCAAATAGTCGAAGATTCAATGCTGGGGGCATTCAATGAGGGGAGCCTGATTTGACTATCAATCTCACCATCGTGCTAGATGAAACGTTACATCACCAAATTTATCCTCAGAGGAGCTTGAATTTGTGTACCAAATATCAACCTCATGGTGATGCTAAAGTAAAGTCATGGGATCACCACATTCAGTCGGACACATTTTGTGCCAATCTGACCTGTAGATGTTGAGATATGTGGAAGGACAAGTGAAAACACAGCTGGTAAAGGTAAATGGTAAAGAGGAAATGTCTGTATGTTTGTGGACAGACAGACTGACAAGCATACAAGCGTGTATATAAACGTAATAGAGGCTTTTAAAGAAATTTGTGGATGGTCAGTACCCAGTCAGGCTGTCTATGATGCTGTGATGTAGTTTTCTAGAAAAAGCAATTATTTTCTGATGCTTGCTGATGTGACAGTTTCACTCCAGCTTGAAGCCATTGGTTCATGAGTGACAAAAAGAGGATGATAATGATGGGTAGCAAAAGAAAATGGCATGAAACATGCAAGGAACCTATTGAAACTGAAGGAATTATTTTTCTTCTTCTTTCTTTCAGCAAATGAAGTGCATTTTTTGGAGCCTAAACATGCTCAAAAACTCATGAAACTTTACAAAAAAGTCCCACAAAGATTTCCGTGTATGGGCCTGGCAAAATGGCTCCCTAGCGCCCTCTAAAGAGCAGCTCCGGGCCACGTTTCTCAGAAATGTATGGAATTTTTGTCATAGATATATCATGTCCACACCTACAAAAAAGCCCTCATGTAGCAAGACATCAGCCATTTTGGATTAAATGGTCATTTTTGGTCATGATTCGCCATGAAACAGGAAGTTGCTGTAACTTCACTGTACATGCTCAAATTACCAAACTTTACATGCTTGATAAGGGTCCCGCCCTGAAGACATCTCCTTCATCTACATCCCAATATTCAGTTATAGTCAGAGCGCCACCTATAGGCAACAGGAAGCACGTCTTGTTTTATAATCATCATTTGATTTACATGAAATTTTCACAGTGTGGTCCGCACGTACTGGGACATAACGTGTAATTAGCAGGTGCTCTCTAGCGCCACATAGGGGACACGGGAAGTGACGTTTAAATCCTTCCTGCCAGGTCCAGAATGCACAATAATTCCCAGCCGTGTCTCCCAAACTTCTCAACACAGACCCGTCGGGCCAGTCCATTGCTGCTTGCAGCTTTAATTAAGAATGTTTTTTCTTCTCCTAGCAACATATTTACTGTTAGCAGCATTCTTTTGTAACTTTCATTATGAGATGAAATTTTTTACATTTTGAATTTTTATTCAATATGCTATACATGATACTGTTTAGTATATCCCACTGATTTCAAAAAATAGAGAGAGTATAGTGTGATTCACCCTGCCTAAACAAAGCTTGATATCTTTAAAGACTGTTTGCAGTGTCATCTGGCCTAAATGTTCTTTCAGAGGGATTCTTCGCACCAGCCATGAAATGTTTTCCTGACAAACACTAGTCACATTTTTATTTAAGTAGTCAGAGTATAAGAGGAGCTCTTTGGAGAGCCTGCCAAGAGGCAGGGACAGGCATGAGGGGTTGGATGAGCTCATTGTAGAGTGCAGTTTGGGACCAAGCATGTCAGGGCTGAGCGCCTGAGAAGAGGCTACACCTGTTCAGGAGCAAGCCAGAGAAACATGGAGAAGGTGTGCAGGACAGTGGGAGTGAGAATAATGGTTTCATCTTGTTGTTGTTTTTGTGCTATTATTAGATAAAGATATTGGATAAAGCACAGGTTTGGTGTCTGTTAAGGCAAATTTTTACACTTATGTTTTTGTACACACTTAACAAGATTCAGTAAATGAATAGGTTTTAGAGGTGTTTTTAGGGACCTATTTATTGCCACGCTTAAGTTTGATTAGGGACGGTAGAAGTGAAGGCTTAATTTTTCTTAGAGCTCCATTTCTGTTCTCAGCAATTTATCCAGTACTTTGATTTATGACTGATTACCTTCAAAATGAATTGCATTAAACACAAAATACAGCAAAGGCTGATGGGAACATCAATTAGCAAATATTAGCATGCTAACATTCTGAACTAAGAATATGAAAGTGGTAAATGTAGAAGGTCTACGTATGATTTTTAATACATTTATGACATTAATATTTAGAAATATTAGAAAAAGGGCACCACTGGAGATTCAGTTTGCTCAGGGTCTCCGGCCCCCTGAGTAATGTTTAATAATTACACAATTATTCACTAGTGATCAATTAGTTAATAATCGCTCAATTAATAGTCAATCTCATATCGAAGGGGTAAATCCTCCGTGACAGGGACTTGGAGTTGGACAATACACACACACAGTTCCTGTGATTACGGTGAAATTTATTAGATAACTAAGGTGAAATAAATGTGGTTAAATATACATCAAAGAAATAAACAATGGCTAAACAAACATGATGTAAACAACAAGAATGTTGAGTTCTATTGTGGGAAGAATTTGATTCATAGGGAGAAAGAGAACTAATGAAAGCAGTTAGATGATACTCAGTTAAATTTGGCTATGAGTTTAAGGATTAAAGATAATGGATTAACAGCCTATTGGACATCATTGATCACAGAATGCCTTTGCCTTACTGGGTGTTGCAGCGTTTCGCGTGTGAGTTGAAAAGAACAAAGGAATTTTCGCGGCAGGCCGGGCCGGACTTCTTAGGGCGTTGCTGGGAGACGGAGCACGCTGAGCGCGTGCCGAAGTACAAGGGAAGTGAGGAGAAGAGCAAAAAGAGCGAGTGCGTGTCGCTACTTTTGTTTGGTGGGGCGTGTTCCCAGGGGGCTTGGCTCTGTTCCCCTGAGGGTTTGTTTCAGGTTTCCTGAGTAACTGTCTTTTAACTTTTAATATGTCTATTCTAAAACCTATTTGCGCGTATTGTAATCAAATGTCTTCCCACAATCAAATCTTAATTGTCAAACGGTTATACCGTTCTTAGTATTAAGCATTTGATAAAAAGGAAAGGAAGCAATTACTTAATCATTGGAATGATTGGAATGGTTACCAGTTAAACACATTTTCAGGATTTCAGAATGAAAGAGACTTAACTCAATATTTCCTGGATAATATTGGCTGTTACACATTCTTACTTGGAGAATATAAGCAAGTTACACGAACATGGCATCAGATTACGAACGGATAAATACAGAGTGACAATAAAACGGCATTTCAGAACGATGGCATGTAATACTTATTATGTCCTCTTGGGGGAACTCCAACCCGTTCTCATCTCAGGGCGTCATATACCGACGATTTGAGAGAGTGACAAAGTGTAGGTATTTGACCTATGGAGACGCACTCGGTGTGTCTCCATGAGACGCTTCCGGAAGCGTCTCTGAGACGCTCCGGGCGTCCGGTTCAGACCAGAAGTGCGGTAGCTAGCTAGCTAGCAACGTTCGTGATAAAGGTGTTGACAGACCCCCTAGGCGCCTACCCTTACCACAACCATCAGAAATGTTAGTACCTAAACCTAAGTCACTGAATGTATGCATGTCGACTGGCTAACCCTACCTGTTAACACGTCGGCCGTGTGTTGCTGCAACGTAGGAAACTTGGGCGTTTCATACCGACGCTGAAGGGTACCTTTAGCGTAAAATCCTTACGCTTTGTCACGCTGGCTAAAAGCGTCAGTTATGACGCATTGAGATGAGAATGTGTTGGGAACTCTGGTTCCATGAGGAGACTGAAGATAGCAAATGATTATTTCTTTAAGCAATCATTTGCTCAGGAGCTGGGGAAATTAATTATATAACACAGGATAACATTTCGGTATATATAATTTCTAAGTATAAGAGGTCAGATGGAGCTGGAAATAAAGCATTAGTAAAAAACATCACTTGGCACAACAAATGTCAGGAATCATTGCTGAAAATTAAAACACTGCGAAATTAACTTATATGGATTCTTCTTTTCAATAACAACAACATGGTAACATAACTACTCAAATAGAGTGGAGATACCTGTTGAGTAACTTAGCAAAGATTATTTAATTAAACAAGGTAATGCTTTGAGTTTTGAGGAGACAGTATTTCTTTGTCCACACAAAGGAATGTGGACTGTGTCCTTTCTCACCAATTCACGTCTGGGCGTGAAGAGGAAAATATCCTTTGATGTGAGGTAAATAAACAAAGAGGGAGGTCAGTTGCCATGGTTAGTGTGTGGGGGGCAGTTTAGGGTTTCCCCTTTCAAAAAGAGGGCTGATAGGCTGTTCAGGAGAAGGTTAATTCCTGGTTAGTGTTAGCATGTGTCATTTTAACAGTCAGGCACCGAGTCTTATCCCAGCTGCACCAATGGTGGCAAGTTTTACGATCGAACTGCCCAAACCAGCACTTAGGGAAAGCAAACCTTTCACCTCCTCCTTTGGGTCGCTTCAGCTGTCTGTTGAAGGTTGATATCTCAAACCCCCTCCTTTTCTTTCTCTCAGGGAGAGAGAAAGAATTTGGGGTCTCCAAATTTATTTGATATAAAATGAACAAATCCACACTGGCTTGTTCACCACATAAACATTAAACCGATATAACCATATTGTAGAAGAAGAGGAGAGACTCTGCTCCCAGTGTGACAGAAGACAGGTATAGATAGAGCTGCACTTCCTAACCTCATGTCCTAAAAATAAAACCTTAAGAAAAAAATACTTAGCAAACATTTCCCAAATATTCCCACCCCAAATTCAAATTTAAATCAGACACACAGAAACTACCCTATTACTGGGAGAAATGCCAGAATGCCAAATCATTGCATCAAAATGTATCTCCTCATGCCACCAACTGAGGACAACCAGTGGAAACTCAGACTAGACTGATAAATAAATTTAATTATTGTACTGTAAAATTTTCAAATTATTATTTTCATTGTTTGTTATTTTTATTTATATTTGTTCATTGGAAAAGAATCCCATGAACCATAAAGTCTTTATGGGTTTATTGGTGTGGGGGTTTTTTTACATTTCCTCTCAGAAAGTAAGTATAATTCCAAAAAATGTCAACTATTCGTTTGATGTTTATTCTATTTTCTGGTGTTTTCTTTTTTTGTCTCCCCTTTTATCCTCACTGAACTTGATCCTCCTCTCTTTCTATTTCCCATCTCGTCTTCTCTCTTTACTTGTAAGTCTCTTCTTGTCTCCTTTTACATCGCTTCTGTCTGTTGTTCACCTCTTGCTCCTTACTTTCCTCTCTAGTTTTCCACACTCTTATATGGAGTTGTGAATGTTCAGTAGAGTCGATGGGTCTTCTGTTACGCTCCTCCTAAACCCTGGGAACAGACGATAAGGAGGTGGAGGAGGTAGATCCCTCCTCAGGGTCTTTTCTCTCATACTCGCTCAATCTTAAACCCTGTGATCTCCCTCTTTGACCAGGTACTGAGTTTCTCTTTCATTTTCCTGTGATCTCTTTTCACTTCTGTTCATTTTCTCATTAACTTTCCTGCAATATACAGAATTTCTCTTTAACTTCTTGTCTCTTCTTATCTGTTTGTAAGCAGTTTTGTCTCCTTTTCTCTGTCTCGTCCCTCCTTCTCCATGTCAATCTCCTTTTGTCTCTCATTTTATGTTCACCCCCCCACACACACTTTCTCTCTGATCATAGCAATGCCCTTGTGTTATAAGCTGTGTGATGCTTCAAAAGAGCAACAGTAAGTCTGCTTTCCTCCCGATGGCGATGTCTTTTTTTGCTGAGCGCCAAGGATGTTTCAGTGAAACACTTGATGATGGGGGAGGGGGGGTAGAGGAGAGCAAAGACGCAAAGAAAAGATGAAAAGACAAAGGGACAGATTCAACACAAAAAGAGAGAGGAAGTCCAGAATGGGAGCATAACCAATCTGAAATTCTCTCTTGTGACAATATGTTTGAGGATCACAGCACTCAAATGTCAGACTGGCGATTGTATAGTTGTCTTTCTTGCAGAATACAACTGAATAAGTCATGAAAGAGAGACCATATTTAATAGAGGGCTATCTGGAGTTTAACATATGCAATCACAACATGACATACTGTATTATTTCAGATTCAGCATTGCTGACAAAAAGATCAGAGAATAAACAGAATCACAAAGGTCACCAAATAAATAAAACCTAACTCTGATATGTAAAAAATTGTGTAGTGTAACATTATGATACATATATATATATATATATATATATTATATCACTTTATTTTTTTAATTATTTTTTTTTTTAACCCTGTCCTGCCCAGCAGCTATGAGGAGCTGGATACCATGTTGTGTTGGGTGGGTGGGTGTGTGTGTGTGTGTGCGTGTTTGCACTAGCCTGTCACGGACCGCACCAATCCCAGCAGCAGGCAAGTAAGAACCCAAACCGCAGACAACCCCCACAGAGTGTGAAGGATCCAAGACGGCCTGCCCAAGGGCAACTGTTGGCAGAGCCAGTGGCACACGGCCCCGCGACCCCATGGCCCACCCAGCCCCGCCAGACACTCAGCCCCATGGGTGACCAGGCCAAGACCCACTCCGACAGCACCCGCATGCGACCCAGAACTACCACATGCCCTCATCCCGGGAGAGCTGGCCGGGGAAAGCGGCAGGCCCAGGTGAGCCTAGTCCCACAAGCGCGCAGACCCGACCCAGACCCAAAGCCCTGAAGCACAGGCCCCCACACACCCCAGAGGCAGCCCTGCACAGCTGATTTGTGGTGGTTTATTTTTCCATAAAAATTTAGAGATAAAATCCAGTGAAATCCAGTGACTTAAACCAGACGGCAGAGGGTTGGGTGGGTCAGCATATCAGCTAAAACACAAACAACACATCTAAAATGGGAAAGAGCTGGATCACTGCTTCTTTGAGCAAATAATCACTTGTTTTACTCCCAGTTTGCTAAACGCAGCCATGGGGGGGGGGATGCATACCCTCAAAAAATTTTGCCCGCAGAGATTTTCTGGCAAGTTCTGGAATTGACCCTTCGCTAAGCCACGCCCCCCTTATTTACTGTTGCTAAGTCCGACAAACTGTCGGACCTGTCTGACTTTTAGCACGGCGCTGTCACTGTCTATTATTGCACTCCGCAGAGAAATGTTGTCAAATTTTTGAGCAAAGCAATCTGCATTGTGCATTTAAAGGTTGTATTCAGGCTGTCAAACTGGCGTGAACTTAATAATTAATTATTATAATTAATAATAAAGACAGAAGCTACTGATCACAGAGTAAAAGTGAACCACCGTACTACTGACTATTGAGAAAGAGGACAACGATATTAAGTATCAAGAACACTGCTTCTGTACAGCCAGGTAGATCTCTATTCACTATTACAATCATTAAAAGCAGAACAGTAAGGCTTTATAATGTTAAATTCAGTAGTAAGGTAGCTAGCGTTAGCTAACTCACATTACATTAGCTAACTTACATTACATTACCAACATTTTCCTGGATTTGTTTTAGGTTTTGGAAAATGAATAAATTGTACTTCTCTTTTCAACCTCTCTGGGTATCGACTGTAACTATTAAGTTCCCCAGGAACAGCGTTTGACCATATCTTGAAAAAAATACAACAAAAAAAGTTAAACAACTCATTTTGCATTAAGGTCAATGGAGCACAGCCATGAAAGTATCGGACCTCAGTTAGAGCAAGACCTATACTGTGATGTGATTGGCCAGCATGGCTTAGTTAAGGGTCAATTATAAGGAGCAGCTTTCTATGCAGATTTATGTTTTGTCGTGATGGACATCTGCCATTTATATGCACGGAAAGTGTCACACTGAATCTAAAAATATGTGTACCATGTTTGTGTGTTTAGATTTGACTGTGTGCAGACTCAGAGAAGGAGTGAACACCACACCACCCAACAACATCACTCTACCTACTTAGAAAATCATATTTAGCACCTAGAAAGACCTAGCAACCAACAACCTAACACCCAGAATCCAACTACCTAAGCGCTAGCAATTTCCCCTAGAGCCATTAAAACCATATAGCAACCACAAGTTAGCCCACCCAAAACCCTACAAATGACGTATCTTAGTAGTATTTACCTACATTGCAAGGGTTAGATTAAGCTTGTGATATCAGGAATGTGTTTTAAATTGCCTGTATTGCCATTAGGCTTGTGAACAGCGACAGAACAATAAATGTTCAATTTACCTTGTGCATAGACATTTTACATTTTGTATATGTGCCTTTATGTCGTTGAATATTGTTGGTCAGCTATAGAGCCACTGCTATTATCCTTGTGTATTTGTGCTTGCCTTGAATTGCCCCTTGAGGGACAAATAAAGTATTTGAATTGAACTGAGATCTCTATCCAAGAAGTTTCCTCTGACTGTAGGATTCCTGGTAGCTAGTGTGTAATGAGGTAGCAAATAAAAATTCCTGAGGCACACACCAAGCAAGGCATACACGATTGGAAACTCTAGTTAACAAAACACAACCTACATTTTAGACTATGTTTGGGTTATTGGATAGGGCATACAGTCAATTAAATACATGCAATGCCATCCAAAAAATACACCTCAGGGCCATCTAAATTAGATTTGATCTCTGATGGTAGAACACAATGCCTCTCCAACATCAGGACACAGAATTAAATATAAAGTTTTTTCAGAGTTCCGTCAAAACAAAGAAAAAATAAAAAAGACCATAACTGGGAGTGAGAAGGAATTAGAGAAAAGCCATTAAATTTGGACCTGTACTTATAGCCTTGCTTATTCTGTCCACAAGCCCAGTAGTCTGAATTAAGCATAAGAAATATCCACATAATCTGTTCGAGTTCCTATATCTGTGCCTGAGCATTTAGAATTGTACATGTCCCCTGCCTCTCTTGGACTCAGGCTTTAAAGCAGTACTACAAAGTCTGACATTGTGAGGTGTGAACTTGGCTGAGAACTCGGCAGAGCCACATTGTTCTTTCTCATAGCCTTGCTGCTGCGAAGTGTCAAAGACAGAACTGTTCATTAGTAAGAGAGTCAGCGGAAACAGGCAACAGGCTGGATAATGGTGAGACTGGGAGGTAAAAGCCAACAGGAGGAGGACTGAGTAAAATTATCTGTAGTGGGATGTCCACACCATCAAAAAGTGCTTAAAAGTACTGTTTTGTTAAACAATACAGTTAGTTATTGGTATCATAAGGATTTTATCAATTGGTTTGAATCTTTATTGATACTCTGGTTCTTTTTCATTACAAAAAAATTCCTATTAAAATATATATATTAATTAAAAATAAAAAATACAATTCAGAACAGGATTAGAAATGCCCTATGACACCAGCTAGGAGAGACCTGTGGGGAAGCAACTGATTTGGACGGAACCAGCGTGGCAGCCGAGACGACGCAGCGGTGATCGCGAGAGTAGTCGCTATAGAGGCCAGCAGGGAGATGCCGGGCTGATTCAGGCAGAGCCAGGAGCCAGTGTCCGCCAACGCGCTTCCACTCATGGGAAACCATGAGTAACAGTTTACGTATCTTAAGCTAGGCAGCACAGAGGACAAGGCACGGGAGGGCTGCAGAGTCGGGGTCGTGAGGCATAGGGTGCGGGTTGACTGACGTGAGCACACTACTCGCCAATGCTTCCTCTGTTGGAAACCGGCGAGGACTGCGGAGCGACCCGTGGAGCCGCCGCGCCGTGGGACGGAGGATTCCCCAGAGGGACTGTTTGCCGTGCCGGGAGCTGCCAAATCATGGAACATTTCTCTTATTTAGCTTTTGTTTTTTTTCTGTGGCATCACATGAGTTTTAGTTAGGCTGTTTTAAACTTATAAACATTTTTTAATTGTAATAAATTGTTAATATTTATTTTAGCTCCTGTGGTTTGTTTCTGCTCTGCTCCAACTCCGATTTTTCAAGAACCTGTGTCTGAGTCCTAGGGATCATTCCCTAGGTGGCGTTGTCGGTGAACCCTCGTAACATATCTTTTTAGTTAGTAATACCCTCTTAATTTATCTTTTCACGTATCTACATGTGCCACACTAGCTTATCCATACCCCAAAGCAGTCAACCTGGGGAAACACTGCTTCTGTCATCCTCGTTGGCCTTTAGATGTTTAATAATGTTCTATTACTGTTTCTAATTGCATAGGCTATAGGCGGGAACATAAAACGGGTGGATCACATCAAGAAGAATAGAACAGGAAACTAAACACAATTTCAGAATAAAACCGGAAGCAATGCAAGATACAGACACAAGGAGTGAACAGACATTTGTAATTTGATGCAAGACTAACACCAGGACACACCAAGACTAGAAAATAGAAACAGGACAAGGACCAAAACAACTGACAGCGGACCAGGATGAAGGAAACCGAACAAAAGAACTAAGAGTCAGAACAAAGACTAAAACACAGAACCATGGACTAAAAACTAACCATACAGAGACTACAAACGTAACAGGGAAAACAGGACTGAAAATAGGATCAAACCGAACACAGAACATACAAGGCCAAAAAACCAGTAAACACAGAAATACACAGACCAGAGTCCTGTACCACGAAGCAGGATTTGAGTTTATCCAGGTAACTTCAGGGTTAACCCTGGGTTATCAGTACCACGAAGGTGGTTAACTTCTTACCGGCTGTTAATAATTTTTATTTGCTCCCAGTTCGTTTCACCCACCCTGACGCAGCTGTTAAAATAAATGGGTTTTACTTTTCTTATGTGAAGCTGATTATTAGGAGCAGTTTGGTAGGGATATAGCAATACTAAATTTTAATATGAACGTAGGCTGTCTATTTTAGGTTAGTATAGCTTTCTTAGGCCTACTACAGAGACTGTAGTCATGTGCCGCTCCCCCCTTTTGCGATGTGGGCGCAAAAGGTGGGGCGGAACATGACTACAGTGAGTTTTCAGTAGCCTAAATGTTGCTATTCAGTCTTTCAACCACTATTTGAGCACATTTTATGGCATGAATGGAGTTTTCGTTTCATTGCTTTATGAAGTTAATTTAGAACAATGTTTGGAACACTTGAGTGTGTTAAATTAAATTAGTCTAATTTTTGAAGTGAGGTGGAAGACCATCGAGTCTTAATGTGGAAACGCCGACACACAGCCGAGCTGAAAGAATAAGGCTGATATTTTCATACAGCTCATAAGAACACTTTAAATCAGCGCAATATTATGCCTACGCCTGTTTATTTAGGCATTCACACTGTCTGAGATTTTCTGTCTCCCTGCATGTGTCAGCTGCAGTCGTGCTACTGTCGTATTTCTGTAGTGTTACAGTTTAATCCTTGTTCATAAAATGACGCTCTGCTGACAGTGGACTTGTTCATGTCTGTGATTGGTCATGTGCTGGTAACACCGCCACTTATGTGAACACGCTCCCGGGTGGATTGGGAAACCCTGGGTTGACTCTCTCTGGACGCTTCGGCACGCCGGCGTGCCGCGCCAGGCAACGCCCTCAGTTGACCAGCGAAACAAACAGGCCTTTGTTCGCTTGAAGCTACACACCTGAAGTGCCGCGACATCGATCTGCCTTCAGTTTGTTTTAATTTCTTTATTTCTTTTGTTTGTTAAAGTTATGAGTCCGTTAAGTTACACAGGACTAATTCGGGAACGACCAAGTTCCATTTTAAGCCTTTTTCGTCGAAGCCAACTTCACCGAGGTCAGACCAAGCCACGTGGTCTCGCCAGCTACAACCAAGGAAACCTGAAAACAGCCGAATTGCCAGACGGAGGAGTTGTTTTCAATCAGACACGGAGAACCCTGGAGAATCCCTAGCAGAAAGCCAGGATCGGCAGCTAGCGTGGGACCCGTGCAACAGGCCAAAAGCAGGCTGTCGACAAGCAGTAAGACTTAACACACGTTCTGTGATCAGATGTCCATTTTAACTCCTAAATTATAGCATTAGTTTACTCTCAGTAGCTCTTCTATGCCGTATGAGTCAAATGCTTCCCACAATCAAACCTCCAGGCTCATTGTTCAGCAAATGTTTATGTTCCCTGTATCCAACCATCTTTTTATCACCTTAGTTAGAGAATAAATTCACTGTAATATAATCA
>NC_060153.1:7166148-7195358 GCF_021292245.1 Micropterus dolomieu | reverse complement strand
CAGTCTTTCAACCACTATTTGAGCACATTTTATGGCATGAATGGAGTTTTCGTTTCATTGCTTTATGAAGTTAATTTAGAACAATGTTTGGAACACTTGAGTGTGTTAAATTAAATTAGTCTAATTTTTGAAGTGAGGTGGAAGACCATCGAGTCTTAATGTGGAAACGCCGACACACAGCCGAGCTGAAAGAATAAGGCTGATATTTTCATACAGCTCATAAGAACACTTTAAATCAGCGCAATATTATGCCTACGCCTGTTTATTTAGGCATTCACACTGTCTGAGATTTTCTGTCTCCCTGCATGTGTCAGCTGCAGTCGTGCTACTGTCGTATTTCTGTAGTGTTACAGTTTAATCCTTGTTCATAAAATGACGCTCTGCTGACAGTGGACTTGTTCATGTCTGTGATTGGTCATGTGCTGGTAACACCGCCACTTATGTGAACACGCTCCCGGGTGGATTGGGAAACCCTGGGTTGACTTACTGAGTTGATAACCAGCTTCGTGGTACCGCTTATCCAGATCGCGATTGTTAGGGTTAGTTAAGCCAGATAACGAAAACATATCCTGGGTATGTTGAACTCGCTTCGTGGTACAGGCCCCAGGAGTAACACTTGTAGTGAACAACGGTGTGGATTTGTGCATTTTACATTGAATAAATTTGGAGCTACCCTAAATTCCTTTCTCCTCCCCAGAGAAGAAGTGGAGGGGTCAAAGTTGCTTTCTCTAAGTGCTATCCCGACCATAAAACTGGCACCTTTTTGATTCCGAAGCTGATAACGCGGGGCCTGACTGTTAAACTGACAAAGGGACACGAGCCAGCCATTGGCATCTCCCTGAACAGCCTATCAAAACTGGCCCCCCCACACACGTTTCCGTGGCAACTGTCCTTATTCTTTGTTTTATTACCACATCAAAAGGATACTCCTTGTCTCACCTAAGTGTGACATGTTCCAGACACTGAACTTTGGATGACAAAGGACTGCAGTCTCCAAACACTCAAAGCATTTAATTAAGTTAATTAAATCTTTAGTTGCCTGAATACGTTTGCCTCTATTTGAGTAGTTATGTTAACTGTTGTTGCTATTAGTGCTGAAAAGAAGTTACTTGTGCAATGTTTTTATTTCCAGCAAGACACTCCTTCATCTAATGTAATCAATGCTTGTTCATAATACTTTCTTACAAAATCCCTTTAGAAATGATGACAAAGAAATGTTTTACTATACTCTTAATCGCCAGCTTGAATTTAAGGATGAATCAACAATATTCCCCGGTTCCTAAGGAGAGACGATCTTTGATTTAATCCAAGCTTTCCTCATGTAACCTGAGCTCCCCCATGTGGGCGAAATAAGTATTACATGCCCTCGTCGGAAATGCCGTTAAATGCATAAATACCCTGACCACTAATGTGACAATTGTTTCCTGTTACCAAATGCCTAGAACGGTACAACCGTTCAACCATTGAGGTTCGATTGTGGAAAATATTTGAGTATAATACGTGCAAGTACATTTCTTTTCTTTAGACATTAAGTTTAGAAAGGCAGTCCCTTGGGAAACCTGAGACGCCCCCTGGGGAACCACGCCCCAGACAACAAAAGAGCGACACGCGACCTGCTCGCGCTCCTCTCTCTTCCTCTCTTCCTCTTCTTCGCTGTTGGCTCTTCCACTCTGCTCTCTGGACGCTTCGGCACGCCGGCGTGCCGCGCCAGGCAACGCCCTCAGTTGACCAGCGAAACAAACAGGCCTTTGTTCGCTTGAAGCTACACACCTGAAGTGCCGCGACATCGATCTGCCTTCAGTTTGTTTTAATTTCTTTATTTCTTTTGTTTGTTAAAGTTATCAGTCCGTTAAGTTACACTGGACTAATTCGGGAACGACCAAGTTCCATTTTAAGCCTTTTTCGTCGAAGCCAACTTCACCGAGGTCAGACCAAGCCACGTGGTCTCGCCAGCTACAACCAAGGAAACCTGAAAACAGCCGAATTGCCAGACGGAGGAGTTGTTTTCAATCAGACACGGAGAACCCTGGAGAATCCCTAGCAGAAAGCCAGGATCGGCAGCTAGCGTGGGACCCGTGCAACAGGCCAAAAGCAGGCTGTCGACAAGCAGTAAGACTTAACACACGTAATGTGATCAGATGTCCATTTTAACTCCTAAAATTATAGCATTAGTTTACTTTAACTAGCTCCTATGCCGTATGAGTCAAATGCTTCCCACAATCGAACCTCCAGCCTCATTGTTCAGCAAATGTTTATGTTCCCTGTATCCAACCATCTTTTTATCACCTTAGTTAGAGAATAAATTCACTGTAATATAATCAAGAGCTGTGTGTGTTGCCTATTTATAGTTCCTGCCAAGAGAATTGACCCTTTAGATATGAGACTGACTGACTGATTTAAGATAATTGAGCGATTATTAACTAACTGATCACTAGTAATAATTGTATAATTATTCAAAACTACCTAGAGGTCCGGAGACTCTAGGATTATAACAACTCCGGTGGTGCCCTTAACGAGGAAAAATGATTTTTATGAATCTTAAAAATTCATAATTGGGTATCAATTCTCATAAATTTATTAAAATGCATAACTAATAAATTTAGGTCTACTACACAGGTTCAGGATGCTTACCATCCCAACCATCATCAGTCACATCCAATCCGAGGATTGGTTTGTCACGATAGATCTGCAAGACGCTTATTCCCACATCTCCATCCGTCCCTCTCACAGGAAGTTCCTGAGGTTCGCCTTCGGGGGCACGGCTTACCAGTATCGGGTTCTTCCGTTCGGCCTAGCTCTATCTCCCCGCACGTTCACCAATGGATGCAGCTCTGGCTCCGTTGAGGCTCCAGGGCATCCGCATACTGAACTACATCGACGACTGGCTCGTCCTGGCCCAGTCTCGAGAGTTAGCGGTTCGGCATCGAGATGTCGTCCTCGCCCACCTTCAGCGTTTGGGGCTGCGGCTCAACGCGAAGAAGAGCGTGCTGACACCCGCCCAACGGACTGTGTTCCTAGGGGTGGTGTGGGACTCAATGACGATGCGGGCCCACCTGTCTCCCGCACGCATCGAGTCCATTTTATCCTCAGTGACCAGAGTGCAGTTAGGCCGCGCCATCACTGTAAAACACTTTCAGAGGGTGTTGGGTCTTCTGGCAGCAGCGTCCAGTATAATACCTTCCGTCAGCCTACTACTAGTAACCCCGTTTTGGCCGGCACGAGTATGGTTCTTGGATTTAATATCACATCTCGAGGGCCCGCCCTGGCAGGTCCCTCTGAGGAGAGACCTGCTGTCACAGGCGGAGGGCCGGATCTTTCACCCGCACCCCGCCCTGTGGCAGCCCCTGAGGGGGCGCAGACCCATAGGGCGGGTCTGACAACAGGAGCAGTCGAAACGCTGCTCAGCTCCAGAGCCCCATCCACGAGAAGGATGTACGGCCTAAAGTGGAATGTGCAGAGAACGGGCAGTGGACCCAGTTACCTGCTCGGTAATTGTGATACTGGAGTTCCTCCAGCACCGTTTCTCCGCTGGCCTCTCCCCGTCCACGCTCAAAGTATATGTGGCTGCCATTGCAGCATTCCACGCCCCTCTGAGTGATGGGCCGTTGGGGAGGCTTCCGCTGGTCTTGCGCTTCCTTCTCCGTGGAGCCCGGAGGATGAGACCCGTGACTTGTTCCAGGGTTCCCACCTGGGACCTGGCAGTGGTTCTCGAAGGGCTGGCTGAGGCCCCCTTCGAACCCCTGGAGTCGGCTGAGGCCAAGCACCTGACCCTTAAGATGACCTTTCTCCTCGCTATCACCTCTCTGAGGAGGGTGGGGGATCTCCAGGCATTTTCGGTGTCTCCCCGATGCCTGGAGTTTGCCCCGGGGAGGGTCAGGGCCATCCTGCACCCTTGTCCAGGTTATGTCCCTAAGGTTCCGGCCAGACTGGCAGGGTCCACCTGGCACCCGGCACCCGTGCGCTCTCCTCCTAGTCGTGCCGTCAGGTTCTGCACGCTGGGGGCAGGCGGGGTTTCGGTGCGGCCTAAGTGGGTATCTCGTTCCCATAGTGTCGTCACCGACGCAGTTCGAGTTCCCTCGAAGGGGAACATCTCGGGTTACGTATGTAACCCTTGTTCCCCGAGAAGGGGAACGAGACACTGCGTCGGACCACACCTCACCCCGCCTGGAGTGCCTTGCTTCATAGAAAGGGCTAATGTGTCCTATGTGCTATATGCTTATATACCGCCTCCGGTTACGCCGTCACACACTACCGTTCTAGTAACACCAATAGGATTGGAGTAGTTTCATTCATAGTTCAGCCCTGCCACGCCCAGGGGCGTTCCCATAGTGTCGTCACCGACGCAGTGTCTCGTTCCCCTTCTCGGGGAACAAGGGTTACATATGTAACCCGAGACGTTTCCCACCTGCTGGAAAAGTGAAGCCTGTTAGCACTAAGTTAGCTAACATCCCCCCTCCCCTTCAGACTGAGCTGAGCAGGAAAGCTTCAACAGCAGGCTGCGTCTTTTGGCTGTTATGTAACATTAGCTCAATAGAAAGTAACTGGTAGTTGTATTTTATTACTGCCTACTTGTCCAATGTTGAGAACATCAGTTATAATCTGAGAGTAAACTGGTGTAGCCTGCCGCTCTGTCCTGTACAGACTGGTTCAATTATTTTTCAGATGAAAGTGGTTATTAAGAAAAGAAAGAACAGAGGTGACTGGAGGAGCTGGGATTAGTAAAGCTAATTAGTGATGCAAACTAGTCCTTTTAAGCTAATGAGGAGACGTTTCTTTTTGGATTTTAATGTGCAAATAAAATGCACCTCAGAAGGGAGGAGGTTAGGTTAGTGCACACAAAAGGCAAACATGAACAAGCGTATCTATATCAATTCTGAGGTCATATTAACAGGGTTTTAGGGGGTGATGTCCAAAACATGCTGTGCAATAAATGTTAAATCACTGTGGAGAGCATCATAATCAACCAAATAATTTTCCCCAAATCTAAAGTTTGTTGTTCCTCCCCAGTAGACTGATCTTTTGCTGTTGGTTATTTATTATCTGCTCTAGCTTTTCCAACTCTTTGTTCAGACATATGCTGAAAATAATGGCCCAATGTGATGTGAAATTACATATTAGTCATTGGAAAATGTAAAATTAATTCGCCCCAATCTTTTAAATTGATCACATTTTAAAAATCAAATGTGGCTCATTGGTGCAGTATTCTACCAGTGTTTGTTTCTGAGGCAAGCCTTTTGTTCATTTACAGAATGTGTAAGTATGAAAAAATCTTGTACACTGCAGGAAGTGTGTAGTCAGAGTGGAAATGGCTCATTGATACTATAAGTCAATTTACACTACAAACCTATTGTGTATCAAAAAATGTAGTCACATCTTGTTCGACATAGTTTGAATTGACTTCGATGCATTGCACAGGATTTGGCCTTGATGACATACAAGGTTCAAAGCGTTCATGTTCTTCTTGGTTTGTAGTGAACAAAAATGTTTAATGTTTGTCTTACTGTTGAACTTCACCACAACACTTCGGGCTCGTAATGGTGCAATGGATAAAACACACGCCTTTGGTGTGAGAGACCCAGGTTCAATTCCCCACGGTGGCCCATCCGTTGTTTCCCTGAGCAAGACACTTAACCCCTAGTTGCTCCAGAGGCATGTGACCTCTGACATGTATAGAAATTGTAAGTTGCTTTGGATAAAAGTGTCAGCTAAATGAATAAGTGAGCTTAGTGAGTTAATTTACAGTGTGCAAAATTTAAAGTCACAAATGTATTCCTTTCTCCTTGCTCCAAGGAGCAGAATAAAACATTTTTTCTACAATGATTTTTTTAACAATGATATGGTTTCTGCTTTTAATTCTTACAGCGTAATTGTTATTTACTTACATGCAAAAATCTAATTTTGCACTGCATTTTTTTGGTGATTGTATATAAAATCACTTTTTTTTTTCAATTAGGAGAAAACAAATTACTAAATTTCACTCACAAGTACAAGCATCATCCATTATTCATGTAAATGAAACCCTAGAGTTGCATTGCACCCTTGACCACCTGTTGGGACGTCATACTAAATATTTTACAGCTTTTCTCCCTTTTTACCCATTCCTCTATGATCCTTTGATCTTTTTGTTCCACATTCTTTCCTCCTTTTTCATCCTCCCTGGAATAGCTGTAGAATAATCCTACAGTTTTCTCCTTTCATGCCTGAAACTTTGCATTGCATTTTAACATTTGTCTGGAGAGCATCCTTTTCCTTCTGTGTGAAAGATCATCTTTAATAAAAGTGGAGGGCTGAGAAGAGCTGTAAATCTGTACTAACCACACAGCGCTGAGGTCTCTGGGAGACTGATTAGCATCTGGGAGCTGGTGCATGGCATCTTAATAATGAGAAGAAGTGCTGGTTGGCTGCCATGTGACTCGGCTCGGCCTTGATGCCATTTCCCTTGTCGGTCAGGAACTACTACAGCCTACATTTTTCTGTCCAACATGGCAGGCAGCCATTGAAAGAACTTTTCACTTGAAAGGTTGTTAATTTCTAACAATCTTGTCACCAGAGTAGAGATGTGACTGTGTCTCCCTTCAGATTTGAGGATGCTCCTGTGTGGCCACAACTAATATTGTCATCACACGTCCAAAGCATAGATTGAGAAAGTGGCTTCCATCTGAAAGTATTAGAAATAATTATGAAGATTCTCTGCGTATTAAACAACACATCTGTGGTAAAACTGGGTCCGGGGGCATATGCTCCCCCGGAATCTTTTTTTGTACATTTTAAAGTTAAATGCATCAATTTGGTGCAAAATTAAGAGGCAATCTATGAAGAACTTTGTTGTAAAAAATGTTGTGCTCTAGTAAGCTATTTGATCATAAAACCATTGTATAGCTTAAAATGGTGATGAAATAGCAACAAAAGTCAACAAATTTACTTAATGTTTTTCCAGCAAACCTAAATCAAAGAATAGAAAATTTAATAAGTAATTTCCCTAAGATTTTATTGTTGTTGTTTTTTTTTACTTTTAATGGACACATATAATATGTTTTAAGCTTCTGTGAATATAGTCCAATTAATCTCATTTCCATACAGTATAGACACCTTATATTGAAAACCGGATGTTGTCACATGTGTATGTCATGCTAAATTAGGGCTGGGCAATAAAACAATAATGATAATTATCACAATATAATTTTCCTCAATAACTATGTAACAAATTTTCAATATATTGTCAATAAGTATTTGATTTAATTCATTAGAATCACAAACGACTTAGCACTTAATTTTTATATTAAGATGTTTATTTTGTTGAGGGAAAGGGATGCAAATAGATTTACTAGTCATATTTTTTGAAAAAAGATTTTATCATAAAAATTTTTTTTTAATTCTAGCTCAGATATGTAAAGTGATCCACTGTTTGGCATCAAGTGTTTAACCAAACAAATTAACCATCTGGCCCTTCAATTTTCAGGGGCAAAAATTTGATATTGAATGATATGAAATGTTTTTATCATGATAACATTTTTGGACATATCGCCAAGCCCGACACTAAATTCATCAAGTCTGACCCAATTTGATAAATAATGTTGTATGTGGTTCTCATATCGCCTAACATGAAGATTTCATAGACTCTAAAAATATTTTCGGTTCGTTTTGAAACCATGGCGGAACAAATTAGACTGTAGTGGCCGAGATGGTCTCGTTAATTAATGGGAAACACTAGCTTTATAGTAACAGACTGAACAGATGTATAATCAAGAATATCAGTGGAGATTAATATCTTGGCATTTTGTCAATCATATTTAATAAATTGACAAATCTTCTGCTTAAAAATCAAAAATTATTATTACCCATATCTGCTAACTATCACTGCCTCAAATGCAGTCAGTGTGGACCTGACAACATCCAAAATCAGGTCATAAAAGGCCAACGTTGTCCTATTTGGAGGTTGTTAGAGCCAAAAATTTTAACTTGACAGGTAAATGGGGTCAAACTTGTGCCAGGCAAGTCTTACTGCTGCCCTCCTGTTCTGGCATCACATCAATATGAAACCCCAGTAACATCAATGTAGACAAGTATATTAACTGACATTGCAAAAATGTTTCACAAGTATATGACAGTTGTACTGCAGCCACAACTGCATACAGTTCTTCACTGTCTATTGCAGGATCCATAAGAACAGTTCTTACACACTCAGTATAGAGTGTCAAAATATGTCAGTAAAAACACAGTATTTTTTGGAAACAAAAGCCCCCCAGGGAGCTGCCTATAACTTACTTACATATGGCGAGTTGCAGATGTCGCCACATGTCAACCAACACTATCTTATGGAAAGTAATAGCAGCCACAGTTTCGTCCTGCTGATATAAACATGTCAATGTCACCACTTACATGCACGGAAAGTTAACAAGATGTATACACCAGACAGGTTTAAGCTTTGACTTTCAGTTGTCGGTCTTATGTCTGTCTGGTGGAATAGATACTCAGTGCAGTCGTCTACACTTGCACTTGCACAGGGATAACAGTGAGCCAAAGTGTTGCTTGGATTTCAAATCTATTTTCCCAAATAAACCCCCGCAACTACATTGATTGTGCATTGGGCTGTGAGCACTGTCTAAACACTCATGAGTGCACAATGCACTGTGGCTGAAAAAGCCTGAATTTCTTTGGTTCCTACTTACTAAGACCTTGAGTTACTTAAAAAATAATGAAAAAGAGCAGCAGATGAAACTTCACAGTTTTGTGTGACAGACTCTGCAAGATGCTTTTCAAATATCCTGCTTGTTTGACAAGGAAAGGATTTTGGTTGTGGCACTTGGGAAGAGAGGGAGCCGACATACTCACAGCAGAGTGGTGACAAGGCCCTGCCAAATGTTCTCTCTGAGTATTTGACTTAAGTCCCCCTTGAACCTGTATTGACTTAGTCCCATCTGTAAATTGGTGCCTGCCTTATTAAGTGTTAAAGAGGTGGTATTATGCTTTTTGGCTTTTTCCCTCTCCTTTATTGAGTTTATATCTTTTTTATATCTTTTTTGTGACAAAATGCGCCTCATATAACGCTCGCCAAACGGCTAGTCCGACACACCCTCAAAAACACCGGTGGAAAAACACTGAGCTGCAGCACACACCTCTCCTCTCCGTTACAAACACTAACTACCCTCCAGGCAGTCAATGGACATAAAGTTGTTACTGTGACAGTGCACAGTTATATCTTTATGGATGAAAGATGCATGTGTTCCATATTAATAACTCACCACTCTGAAACTCTTGTTCCAGTCCATGTTGCTACACATATAGCTGAACCGAAGCTGTGTTTAATGGCTTCTCGCTGACCCGCCTTTCTCTGCTTCCGTTTGGCTAGTAGTCCTTAACTAGGAACTGCACATGTGCAACTCCCAACAAAGATGTGCAGTATGACAGAAATATATGGGGTTTTTTGAAAATGAAACCATGTAAACCTGTTCTGGTAAAACCCCTAGATAAGATTTTGAACCTGAAAATGAGCATAATACCGCCTCTTCAATTGTCCCCAGAAACAAGTCACCAGCATACTAATGTAAATTCTTTAAATAATAGTTCAAGTTTATAAAAAAATCTGCAACCGTGTTACATCTACTACCTAATATTCCCATTATTGTAACATACAATATTCTAATAATTATAATTAAAAATGAATTTAGTATCTTCATATATGCACTTAAATTTAAAATTATACTAAAAGCAACAAATGAAGTGATGCTGGGACCCCTTTAGATTCAAGCTGGAAGCATAAGACATGGTTTCTTGCTGATATGTGTACACTTTTTAGCATAAATGAATACTTGTTACAATACTAATTCCTATGCTTCCATTGAACACTATTTAAGGAGCCTCTTAGCATCTTAGCAACCACAAATTACAAATTTCAAATTTCTATATTCTCTATTCCTGTTTTGTTTAACAAAAGCATCAAGTAATCAAGACAATACTATATAGGCCTATAGGTACAGTATAACTATCATGGTAATGACTGTGATTGTGATGCATTGTAACATATTCTTAATGAAATTCTTAAGTCTTCTGCCCTGGTGTCAGGTTTGACTCGATGATGTGGAATATCCATGATTCTTCTTTTTTGTCTATTCCCTGGACAAAAAAGGAAAAGATCTAAACCTTTTCTTTTCGACTGAATTTACATCTTCTGCTCATTTCTCCTGCTTTCTTACCAAGAGAATTCTAATGAAGGGCAGAGTCAGATATCTACAGGGATACAAGAGGACCTGGAGACAGGAGAGAATGCAGCCACTGATGGCAAGACATTTCCATAAAAGTACAATCAGGTTGGAATTTTAAAAGTGAATGTTTAAGTAGTCTAAGAGATGGGCTTTGATTCACACTCTGATCAAACCCAAGACATCTCATTCAGAGAATAATGATTTTTCCCCCTTAATTTTTCTCTGTTTCTATCTCATCTGTGAGCTTACAGGTAGAGCAAAGCCCAATGGTATTGTTTTCCCTCCAGTGCTTGAGCACAGGAGCCTTTCTTCTGCCGGATTAGACATGGCCAAAAAGAATGGCAAATGTAGATATGCCACAATATTAGAGGTTGGCTACACAGTGAAGAGTCAGGCCCAATCCACTGAATGCATTTCATGTTCCCTCCAACACTGGATTGTAAGTAAATAAATATCTATTTTTTATATATTTTCATCTGAAATGTGGAAGAAAACAATCTTCCTTTTGTGCATATGTTCTCATGCATATGAGGATGTGACTGAATATCCAATATCTATTGTTGTTGTTCACAGGAATGATGGATAATACAGCGGTGTAAAGAAAGAGAAATTGCCATGTCAGAAAAGAAACAATTTGTGCCATGGTTTTAACCAGCCCCACCCCCATAAAAATAACCCTCTATATATGTTATAGGCAGAAACATGAAGCAATATAGCACAGTTTCTATAATACTGTAATAAAGTACCATTATCTGAGTAGTTCCATTTAGTGAGGCTTTTCTAAACCAATAATTGAAATGGAAATTGAAGTCTGTCAGAGGCCGCACACCTCTGGAGCAACTAGGGCTTAAATGTCTTGCTGAGGGACACATTGGTGGATGTTGCAGTGGGAACTGAACCCCGGTTTCCCACACCATAGGCATTATGCTTATCCACTGCACCATCACCACCCCAGGAGTAAGGTTTTAAACATTCACTGCATGATAAGGTCATGAGGTATCAAAGGTCAAGTCACACAGCAAAAATGAAGAACAGTGCTACAGCAGCTCAATTTACCCTTTGCTAAGCCACGCCCCCCTTAGTTACTGTTGCTAAGTCCAACAAACTGTCAGAGCTGTCGGACTTTTTGCATGGTGCTACCACTGTCTGTAACTGCTCTCCCTGGAGAAATATTGCCTAATTTCTGGAAAAGCGATCTCAGAAAGGAGCAGACAGTTCTGCAGTTGCGTTATAGATTTGAAGGATGTATTCAGGCTGTCAAACTGACGTGAAAAAAATAAAGACAGAAACTAAAGCCTACCGATCACAGAGTAAAAGTGAACCACCGCATGACCTGACTATTGAGAAAGAGGACAACAATATGAGGGATTAACACTTTTCCTGCAAAGCTGGGTAGGTCTCTATTCACCATTACAATCATTAAAAAGCAGAAGAGTAGTGCTTTATTACGTTACATTCAGCAGTAATTTAGCTAGCGTTAGCTAACTAACATTACATGAGGAGCAATCCACAGCCTCCATTTTTCTGGATTTGTTTTAATTTTTGGAAAGGGAATAAATCGTACTTCTCTTTACAACCTCTCTACAAGAGTCAATGGAGCGCAGCCATGAAAGTATACTGCACTGTGATTGGCCAGCTGCGTGTTCAGGGCATGGCTTAGCGAAGAGTCAACTGATACAACAGCCAGAAACAACATACAAAAAGCGAAGGCTATATTACTTTAAATAATTCAACATATTCCATCATTAAACACTGTAACTTAAGGCTGTTTCATTTTAACATTCATATAAAGGTACTTCTCCTTTTACTTTGGAATGAAGGGCTACTTATTTAGTGTGTGTGTCTGATTTTTGAAAATCTAAATAAGAGAGATTTACTCAAAACATCTGTAGTAAAATGCATATTGCAGACTCTTCGAGACCATCTGTTGCCCTACATTGTCTATTACGAAGCCACGTTGCAACGCTTAGTATGTTTAACTATACTGACCCAGCATTTTTCTCCTCACTTGTGTTGAAGTAAACTTTGTTTTAACTAGGTATGAGGTTTGTAGTTCACAGAGTGTAGGTCTATACATTTTCAGTTTCAAATGGGATCTGTCAGACATGTGTGTTTTTGCTGCAAGCTATTACTCTTTCATGGCCCCTTTTTGGAGAGAAGGTTCCTGACCAATTATTTTCAGACAGATGCAGGGATGCAGAATGACTAGAAGCATCAGTTTTTTTTTCCAGGTGATGCCTTAGGTAAGGGGAGAATGGCCAGAGGCTACAGCAGCCCTCTAGGGACATAGGGGGCTTATAAACTGTGAAACTGACATCTCTCATCTATTACTTTTGCTAAATAAACATTTAAAAACCTTGACAGTCCTCTACATGCTTTTCCCAACTTGTATATATTTAGCATTTTATAAATTTGAAGTCATTTTTGAAGTATCGACTGAGTATAATGTTAAGAATAATCACTGATCCAAGGATGAATAAAAGCACTCAACTGAGTGTACCTCCTCATCTGCACGCTTTCATATTTCTTTTAATACACCTTATGTTACTTTTATGCAGTACAACTTTCCAAAATCAATACACTGTACACTTTCAGGATGAAATATTTTTCATCATATCAATATTCACTTCCTTTACAAGCCAGTTTTCACCTATGTCTATCAAAGGGAGTTTGTTGAAGTGATGCTGTTGGCATCGTGAAAAAAATAAAAATAAAAACACCTCTCTTATTGCCACCATGCAGGTTCCCTTGATGTCTCTCCCAAACCAAAAAGCCTTGCAGGGTGCCTCCAGAAATGTTCCTTCAGTCACAGGGAGGCCCGTCACGGGTCCCCTACGCAAGGTCACCATGTTTGAATGCTGTCACCTCCACTTAGAGCCAGGCAAAGCAACAGACCTCTCCCTGTAGCCTCCTCCTAACCTGTCACAGAAACTACAGTTATAATCACTTCTGGCTTGTTTTGCGATTGACTTCAGATACTCTTAGATTTATTTATTCCAGCATTCTTTGCCCTCTGCCTCATTACACTAATGTCTCGCTGTCTACAAATGGTGTTGTTTTGTTGTATGTGTACTGTGCACTGTAGTTTGTGTGTTCTTGTTTAGCCTGTTGTCCTGTTTGTTTCTGCTATGTTTATGTACACTGTGAGCTTTGTAAGACCAGAGTCAAATTCCACGTATGTGTACACGTACCTGGCCATTAAAAGTGATTCCGATTCCGCCTTTAATCTCTTAATAATTTACATTTCTAAGCTTTAAACCAAACATGTACAACATCGGGTAAGTGTTTGGTTTGACTGATATTACAAAACAGTGCTCAAGCCAGCTAATGATGAAGTTTCTGCATTCCCTTTTTGAGCCATTGTTGTGCACATCTGTGTTTTTGGTGGCAGCACAGGAAAAAGCCAAAGAACTCGGCAGCATCTGCACTGTAGTACAAATGCAAAACCCTACTAATTATTGGGAAAAGATAACATTTTATTAAAGGGTTTTTTCCTTTGACATAATTTTCTATTTTACAAGGAGAGTATAGATTATAGAGTGTAGCTCATTTATATCACATGACCGATGCATTAAAAAAAGTATTTTTTCTCACTGTGACTGCTTGCTTCTTTTAAAACATATTTATATTGTAGTATTTTTAAGGATCTATAATTAAATGAAATTTGCATTAGTTTAGTTAGACAACTTTCATTATACCTTTTTTTTATTACTTTGAAAAATGTAAACGTTCAACGGTGGCTCATTTCTAATTTCTAATACCTGTAAAGCCAAAATAAGTTGTGTTTCCCCACACATAGACTTTACTTGTGCGGACCACCCAGGTATATTAACAGTTACCACAGTAGCCTATATTTGAATCATTTTAGCATTTTGCAGATAAAGACATAGAGGGAGACATTATCTGGTATTAGGTTAGAAGAAGAAGACACAAAGGATATTTTAAAGCACGGACTGGGTAAAACAATCACATGTCATTTGGTTTCGATAGGCGATGTCACTAACAAGAAGCCTGCACCATGTGGCTCACCTGCTTCTGTGAAAACGGAATTGGATAAAATATACAGCACTGAGCCGCGTTACACTGAAATTTATTTTACTTGTGCAAAAATGCTCTCTCCAGTAGCCAAACCTGGAGCACTTTTTTATATTGAGAGAGAAGGTCCTGTAACCTTGTGCAGTTTGGAAGTAAATGGTTAAGTTATTTAATAGTCAGTGTTTTGTTATGAACACGGAGGCAGGTCAGATCGCCTAGAAAATTGTAACCGGTGCTCATTTTTGACAGAATTAAAAATCATACCATTTCTAAATACTTTGATACCCAGCAACCTTCCCTGTCTCTCTCTACTATGACTTTCAATAAAGCAGATTTTTTTTCTATCTAAAAAAAATCATTATGGTTGATTTAAAAGCAAACAATTGTTTGTGTCTTTAATCATCCAGCAGACATAGAGTAATATTTTAATCCCATTGAAGTCCTGCGTGAGCTGCCTTTATGGGGTGCGCAACAGAAAAAAACGTAATGGTGGTGTAGTAGTGTAATAACTACAACAATTTTTTTTTTTTTTGTGGAATTTTTCACAAACTAAAAAGCCTGAATTGAAAACTTGCCTTTGTAAATTTAATTTTAAATTAAAAACGTTATTATTAGTTAGCTCACAGGAAATGGCTACTCACACACCTCTTTCCCTCTCCCCTCACTCGCTCTCTCTCTCAGGCTGAGCCAACCGCGCTGTACTTACATATCGTCATATGGATCCTCTTTTGGTCCATGTTATCGGTTTATGAGGCTATAAGGTGCGATTTGTAAAAAAAACAGAGGGGCGATGTTTTGAAACATATTTTATATTACGTGTTACGTATTATAGTTATATATAGTTACGTAGTAACTAACGTAGGTAAGATCATAATAGGCACAGCAGTATTTGTTTTAATTTTCTGTGTTTGATTTTTACAAATTTTAGTGGTGTTGGGGAGGAAATTTTAGACTAACAAACTTTTGATTTTATGGTAAATGATCTTTGAGAATCTATATAAAGATAAAATAAGAAGTAAAACTTTTTTACAATATGAGGGCTTAGAGGGCCCTGATAATTTGCTACTAACCAAAGTGATAAAAAACTAACTTCATCTGATGCTTGGTAGTGAGCAGGTAGGGAAATGCTTGTTTGCTACCAAACTAGTGAAAATGAGGTTACTGAGAACTGACTAAACCAGAGAGTTAATGTGCAGACAGAAAAAAATGTATATATAATGAGCTACAATAAGGTTAAAAGGTTTCATACTGTAGACCTAAAAGAAAAATTGATTCATGGAGCTATAAATAACAGAAGCTAAAGATAGAGACTGTCAACAGTCTGGATGTTTTTAAACTAAAACGCTGGCTCAAGATCAGTCTGCCAGGGTCAAATGTAAATAAATTTATATTTCAAAGTGATATGAAACATCAAAAAAAAAAATCAATGTTTTTAAGGTCGTCCTTATATCTGGGACTACAGTTGTTATTTGGGTGCCATTAATTATTCAGCACACCCCAAGGTATACACAGAATGTCTTGAGAAAACTAAAGCACAAAAGCAGGACAATAACATTCCCTAGTAGCCCAAATGAAGGACTGATTTTCACTTACCAGTTGTTCTAATTTGGACAACCATCAACTATTGTTGGGACAATGAAACAGTCCCCCAGTTTGTCCACTTAGATCTGTTGTTCCACTCACAAGCAGTATTAATCCAACTAGAGGTAAACAGACTTCAGCAATTCAAATTGACCTCTAGTACTCAGGAGACAATCTCTAATCAATATTACTTCACTGCATGCCTTTAGAAATGCATAAGCATTTGCAATTATGATAAGCATCCATGAGAATACCGCAGCTCAGTAAGGCAGGACATACACTAACAAAGGGCAATGTTTATAAAGCACATCAGGCCTCTGCGCGATGTAGCTGTAATGCCAAGATGCATTTCAGGAACATATAATGATGTACTTGCACATTATCCAAACATCATTTACACACAAACTCCCTCTTGATTCAAACCTTTGTTATTAGTCGAAACATCAGACTTTCTCTACGTCATCGTACACAAAGTAACACCAGATGATAGTGTGAAAGGTTACAACGATTTGTAAAACTAGTCCAAAACCTTACTGCAAACACAACTGTAATGGAAATCAATCAAGTGCAGCACAACACATGCTTTGTTTCTTCACACCCCGTTGAACACTTGAGTGCTCTCAGCCCAATTCTGAATGCTAGCCAGTTCGGCTAAACCACTCCTGAATCTGAACAGACTGTGCCGTTGCTTTGCCCGGCGCAGTAGACCACAGTGTGTAAGGTTCTTATTACTGAACTACAATCAGGACATTCAGGTTTCCATGAAATCTGATTATTTCACATGACAGATCGTGATCATGTTAGGGCCCTTAAACTAGATATAACATGAAACTTGATATGTCATCAGCATCAAATGAGTTTGGTGTGGAGTGGCTGCTCTGCAGTTGCACTGGAGAGCATTATTGGGCAGAGCCACCCCATAACAATAATGTTTAAACTTAATAAAAATTATACAGTAAGATCAACTTACTTACTTAAAAAATGGGCAGAAGGGATTTTACAGGGTAATATGTATGTTTAATGCTTTATTTGTCTGAATTGCTTATTTTATATATAGGGACTATGGACATTAATTGACGTCACTGTAAATGCGCTAGTGTTAGCCAAAGTTCTTAGCGATAATGATTAACTAAATATTTATTATTATTCCATTGCAAACTAAGGGCTTGTTCAGACTGCCACTGGACACACAAATCCGATGTGATCACTTGCAACAGTCTGTCTTAATGATCTGATTTGAGAAACAAATCTGATTTGCCTAACAAAACGTGCCCTGGAAACCGTGTACTTTGACAACTTCCAAGTTTACATACAGTATTGCACATGTGTCTTGGGGCTGGATTATTTGGACAGATAATTCTACATCCCGAGTCATTTTTCAGTACATCCTGTAAAAACACAATTTAATTAGTATGCACACAAACTCTTTTGGGGAATCACAGAAGGGACACACAAGAGATGTCTGCAACAGTCCCTGGTGTAAACCTCAGCAGGCACAGCGTGATATTCTCTATTTAAATGAGGATAAAAAGTCAGAGCTTGAAAACTAATTAGCTAACATAAAAATGCCTACAGTGGAGCAGAAAAGGACTGACATCTTAGTAGATGGTTCAATCAGACTTTTAGGTGATATAGCACCAATATTTCATTTCAGTCATTTCAGAAAACAAACACCTTAAATGGCATAAATCTTCAATGCAATCTCATGTAGCAACCAAGTTTAGACAGCCATAAATTACCCCCTATTATGGCATAACACACCATCATTATTTCTAAAAAGAGGAGGTCAAGTTGCAGTCTCCACTAATACTCAAAGGTGCAGAGGTGTGCAGTATGATCAACTTCATTTAGATTTTCCTCTGTGTGTCTGACAGAAATCCAGACCATCCAATTAATTCAATGAACAGTTTGTCTAGTCAGTTCATGTGAAGTTATGTTTACAACTCTTGGTTGGGCGATCTTCTCTATTTTGGATCATGGCTACTTGAGATCACCGATTGGCGATCTGATCGCCAGGGGGCGGTGTTAAGTTGCAGCACGTCAGTGAAATCCCAGCATGGAAGAAACAGGCTCACTAGCTTTAACAGAAACCACCAGAGAAATCTGTAAATGCACAGTACAGTGTTTCCCACAGAATTACCGTCTAACTGTGGCGCCGCGCACGTGCTGCGGGGAGAAGGAGGGTGAAAACCATAGCAGCTATGTATAGCGTAACCCAGCTGCATTCTAACGTTAACATATCCGTCTCCGACATTGACAGTGTTGTGTTAAGAAAATAGATAGACTAACTTCTCAGAGTTAACTTGAATGCTTTAGTTTTTCTATAAACACCTGGCTCCGTTTCGCTGTGTTTGTTGGGGGGAGGGTTGATATTGTGGCGTGCCGTGTCGTCACAAATAAATCAATGGCTGGGAAACACTGCAGTATGGTGCAGATTGTAGAGACTGTTTTTATGACATCTTAGTTCTGATAGTGAGTTAGTTAAAACTGCCTTAATATTGGCCCATGAAAAACCAATCGCTGATCATCACTTCAGTCGTCGTTAAGTGATCCAATTGTGCATCAGAACAACCCTAAATCAGAAGTTCAACTTTTCTTTTCTTTCAACTGGACCAAGGGAACCAAACTACGTGTGCACTACATGTATAGATAGACCCAAGATAAACAATCATATTTTGTTCTTTAAAAATATATTTGAGGGTGACAATATAATTACACGTTAAGCAATTACTGGCAAAAGAGAGAGAAAAATAAGTAAAAATGATTGAAGTTTGTCATCCTTAGTGTATGTGAGAAGAGATTCCAGCATTGAAACACAGCCCTTAACAAAGCTGGACAGTGTGTTTGAGTTTCACCGAGTATGGGCAGCTCCATCAATATTTAGCTTCTCCTCTACCTCACCTCTTCTACAGATAAAAGCAAGTTGAGGCCAGAGTACAAGGAGACGCCACCTCTCCCAGTGATGCTAATTATCCCTGTTTGCTATCTGGGTAGCTTGCAGGCATTCTGATTGGATTTACTTGACAAAATAAATAAATGATCGTCATAAAAGTGTAATGCCACCTCTCTGACCTTTCCCCATACTCAGGCCATGTTAGCAAAGGTATGGTGGAGCAAATATCGTTAGAATCTTTTGTTCTTGCGTTAGATACTTTCTCACTCTTAAACTATTCTTGATACCTATCAGGGAAAACCTTGTGTGTGTTCCTCACTGAGATTTTCCCCGCTGCTTCAAGTTACCCTTTCTGTCTTTGATGATAGTTAAGACTGTTAAGATATATTTGAAATAAATACACAAGATTCGGTTTATATACCAGAGCAGGATTTGGCTCGGCGCTCGTGAGTATTCACACACCACAACACTATATGTAGGATAGAGCCCAATCTAGTTTTTACTATTTAAACCTCCAACAACTGATTTGGCCACTAGTGGCCAGAGGTAACAAGCTATAATTATAACTCTGACATACTATGTTATTGTTGTTATGATTATTATTATTATATGTGACTGAAAATTATGCTGATGAGAGCAGTGAGTGTGAACCAAACCTTCACAGTGCAAAACATCCTGTCACACACTAGTAGTGATGATTCATTATTAATATAACATTTTTCATTACAGCTGCTTTAAAGTGATATGACACCCAAAATGTTTGATTATCAAACACACATATCATAGCAATCGCTACAGACTCCTCTGTATTTATGTCAGTTTTTGGGCTCATTACGGTTACTTTCACTGTCTTATTATTATCACTAAAGACTTATTTGTTTTCATGTAATTGTCCACGGGGTCATTGTATTACCTATATAATATATAAAATATAAAATCTTGATAATGCACCCTTAGATGATTTTTATTTGTTTACAAAAGGTATTTGCTGTTATTTTATTTTTTATGCAAACAAAATGGCAATTGTATTTGTAGTTTTCAATATAAAACTTGTTGAAATGGTTTCAGTGAGTATATCAGTACATTTTAATCTTTTTCTTCTTATACCGTGATAATAATGATAACCGTGATAATTTTGGTCACTGTAATTGTTATATGAATTTTTCATACCGTCTCATCCTTAATGACTACATGGGACGGGTGAGCCAACATGCACAACATCAGGAATCTGAAAACCAGGCAGCTAAACTGAACTCAAGCCATAATGCATTTGATCAATTACATTTGTGCCAAAATGTCTTATATGCAAAAAAGGCCTACTGAAAGCCAAAGCCATTGCTTGAGAGAATGTGAAACAATTGGGCGCATGACTTGCTAAAGCAAACTACCAAATAACATTTAACATGAAACATTTTGGTACTCACATGTGGGTGGAAGGTTAACCACAGGGACAGGCATCCATACGTCCATACTTCCCACTGTTCCCAGGGTCTGAGGACAGCTTCTTGGTCCTGTCTAATTAACACATATGTCAGTCTCCTTAGTCAGTTAAATCTAATGCTATTCAACACATCCATGAGGTACTGCGGTGACCTCACTATGTAGTGTCACACACCATATTGAAAGGCAGAAACAATTCACCAGGTCCACAAACAACAAATTCTAATTCATTGTTGTTTTTTTTAATGAAATCAGTTACTCTTAGTTAAGTGGGACCACTTTTCCATCCTCTGACCATCTGAAGCAAATGGCATGAATGTGTTATCTATAATGCCCCTAGTTAATTGTTTACATGTTAAAATAATGTTTTCATGTAGTAAACTTTACTAAACTTTGGTGACATCTGTTATGTTGCAACCTAGAGAAGAATCCCACTACACTTCGAAGTAATAAAAAATTAATGAAAACTTAATTATAAACATAATGAGTGACTACTGATGTACCCACACCTTTCATGTGGCACATTTGTTGGGAGCGGCTATGGCTCCGGTGATAGAGCGGGTTGCCCACTAATCAGAAAATCAGTCAATCCCCGGCTCCTCCAGGCTCCATGTCGAAGTCCTTGGGCAAGTAACTGAACCCCGACTTCCCCCAACGGCTGTTCCATCGGAACAGCCTCCAACAGCACTTGGAGTGGTAAGAAGACTAGAAAGGCACTATAAAAATACAGACCATTTACACTCATCTATATGTCTATAATTTCCCTTGAATCCAGGTTAATCCCACAGTTTGTTTCTTTAGCTTCTACAACGTCGTCAATGACCAAAAATATTCTGCAACAAGTAGTTTAGTTAGTTCAACATCTACGTTTTCAAATGGCAAATCCAAATACTTGGAGTTGGATTTTTAAATATAAAAGTCATCAACATAAGTATAACTGCAAAAGCCTTGTAAACTCTGTGGGCTATAAAACTGTAACAAGTTTAAGCAAAACAATGGCTCCTCTACACCACACTGTTCTTTTTAATTCCCTTATATCCATATAGTTATAGTTATATCCATAAAATGTTATCATATTTACGTAAATGAATGCAATGAAATATAATAATATCTTCTATAATAATCATAGACTGAAAGATAATAATCATAATAGGCCTATGTGTAACTAGCTACCACAGCACACACCATTAGCCTGTTACATTCAGCATGCTAGCAGGACATCACCTTCAGGACCTCACTTATATGTCCTCAGTAACAGTGAGCGTAAGCTTGCTAATTCCCAAACTGTAACTCTAACTGGCCAAGAAAGTTAGTAGTGTAAGCATTAACTAGCATACACATTTCCGTACCTTTGACACAACATCTGTTGGCTAACAAATGAAAAGCTATGCTAACAATGCAACCTGCTAACAGCGATTTTAGCTTTATTTCAAACTATCAATTTCACATGCACGTATTTACATTTACATGTCACATCACTGATTTGGACTGCTTTCAGCTTGACGTTGTCATCTTTACAAGCCCACCCCTCCCCTTCACCTTAGCAGCCAGGTGATGGAGTTCTCTTTTCTTTTCTTCTTCTTCTTCTTCTCAGGCGGATTGGGCCCCATTTCATTAAATTCAGCTGAATTCAATAAAACTATAGTCTATATTAATGATACCAATAAAAACTGGATTAAAACCAACAAAACAATTTTTTCACACAGTTGAAATAATGTTTTAATTTGCATTCATTTTATTAATACACTCATGCAATACACAACCATACCAGAATAACTGCCTTAACTCCAAAATTGCTTCTTTGTTCCTTAAGATAATTAACTTAAAAATGTAAAACAAATATTTACTATTGCCGTGACTGTTAAAATCTCAATTAGAGTGAAAAAATACACATAAAACATTTAAAATCATTAGAAAAAAATCCAATTGCAGTTACATCCTTTTGCTAATGTTTTATGTAATATTTAGAGCCCCCACAAAAATTGCTTAGGCTATGTTTATGCACTTTGTATGCTTCCACTCTCAAGACAGATGCAAATAGTTTCAAATAAATAACATCCTATATGTTTAGTCGAATACAAGTAATAATGTTTGTTTAGCAAACAAACATTGTAGCATGTGAAGTTTTTCTTTTGCTTTGATATAAAACAGGTGTTTTGAAATTTAATTGAGACGGGATTATGTACTGTTAGGCCAAACTTCATCCTCTATCCATGGTAATTCACCATCAGATGAGATGGTCATCAAACGCAACATTTTGGCAGGGACGAAAGGAACTTGCCTCTGTGATTGGGATTGTGCACTTTGCCCATAGGCCACAGGACAGCCCCTACAAGCCAGCTTTTTTCGCCTCGCCTGCCTGTCAGTCACTCTCTTTCTCTCTGGCTCAGAGGTTCACTTTATTGTCTCTGTCAGTTGTGAGCTGGTGATTTGCCTCCACTCACTGTCACCCCTCTGTCAGGCTCTGACCGATAAAGCTAGCACCAGCGCCAATCTCCCTTCTTCAGCTCCGTTGGCTGTTCCTGGACTCCATTCCACCACTAATTAGCTCTTCAGAGATTTCTCTTCATGGAAGCAGGGGGTTGGTGGTGGGGAGTTGGGGGCTTGAGGGGTGGGGTGGGGTAAGGAGAGATGAGGCAGGAGGATGTATGTGGAGGAGTAACTCTTATTGGATATCATGGCTCCAATGGCAGTGCACTGATTCTTGTACTGATGAGATGATAGATAGATAGATAGATAGATAGATAGATAGATAGATAGATAGATAGATAGATAGATAGATAGACTGCAAAATGACTTAAGGCAAAGAGGGGCAATTAGGAGCAGAAGTCTCTCACTAATGTCCTGCCTCTGTCAGGCCAGCATGACCATTGCAGGTCTTCAGGTTATTAACATGTTGGCAGGGGTTCCTACATGAAAAGACCCCTGTTTCTTTGTCTTCTGGTGTGTAAATATTGTGCTAGCGGAATATGAAAGTAGTGCAACTATAAGGTACAAAAACATAGGGAAAAAAGATCAAGAGTGGGTCTCACATCAAGGAGGACCCTGAGGATGTCTTTGTTGTCAACTTCAGAAGGGGGAAGAGAGGAGCAGAGGAGGAAACTGGCAGAAGGGGGAAAGATGCCAGAGAGAGCTCAAAGGATTCGGTCTGGGCAAGGTGATCGGTATTCCTCGGCAGTCTGCCTTCTGGCTCAGATCAGTGGGAGTAAGCTGGCAGCCAAGCCAGAGGGCATAACAGCACAAACACACCTTCAGCACTACAGTGCTAGAGGCTTGGCTTCACAATCTGGAGGGGCGGGAGTTGGAGGGAGAGACAGAGGGAAGAGCGGGAGAAAATAAATACACTGTAATTATCTTCAAATCATCAACCCCTGACATCCATTGTAAATATGTGCATGTGTGTGTGTGTGTGCACATATTCCAGTAAAAGCCATAATGCATCACCTACTGTTGTTTCAAAACAATGGTGCGTTAGATGAGATGCAGCCGTGGGTTATGCGTGGTGAAGGTACTGAGGTCACCAGTCAGGCAGACTCATCCTCAGGCCAGCGATGTCGTATCTACTCACATCATCACCTCTCTCTTGGATGAAATCCAAAAACCCTCAATGACGTGACGCTTGGAGAGACTGTACACCTCTTCAAGGACTTCCTACCACCATGCTGGGACACAAGCCTGACATACAAGCCTGACACACTCCTTGCATTAGACACCTACATGGCCCTGTTACATCTCTGACTAAAGGTCTAACCAGGCACCTGATGGGTGGGCAGAACTGGGCAGGGCACACCAATGAAGTGCTCACACACCCACAAAGTGTTGTGACAGGTACCAGATGTCCTGGCAAAGGCCAACTGTCTCCACGGACAACCACTTCCCACACACACACACACACACACACATACAGGACACACACACACACACACACACACACACACACACATACACACACACACACACATATGCACACATTGCATTTGGCCTTGATGAGCATTCCATGCAGTGCGTATCCCAAAGCACCTGCGGTCTGACACGCAGTAAGTGGATTGTCCATTCTGCTGTCACACTAATGCCCTGCTACACACATTTAGCTTCATACCCAAGCAAAACAAATGTCTCCTGATATTATGAAGGTTTTGGCCACCCGATGATGAAAAAATGAAGAACAATATTCTCACACAAGTCGATTAAAATGTTTTGTCTGTCTGACAAAAACACGACAACAGAGCATTTTCTTGGCAATTGAGGGCTGATGCAATCGCCTCAACATAGAAGTCAGTTAGGTTTATTCTTAAACTACGGCAGACACCTTCACCTCCTCATGCCCTCAGATAAAAGCAACGTAAGATTTCAACAATTTTCCCGCAATATCGTAAGTTTTTCTTTTCTTTTACTTTCTGAACCCCACGTTTTACATCATGTGCTCACGTGGCACCGCTGACCAAATTGATGCCTCCCCAAATTTAAATACTATACTAACATCTTTAATTCTCTGTTCACAGATATTAATTACAGTTATAAAGGTATGTCACCTAGTGAATTAGTGGCTTAGTGAAAGCTAAAAAGCATTTTTCTTAATGTTCACTTTTCTCAGAACAAATCAGAACTTTACAAAAGCACTGTGTCCAATTCAAGGTATATTTTGAAATAGTGTGCATTGGTCCTTCAGCTGGTCAGTAAATTATCACTGCAAGCATGCAAAACATTGATTATTCTGAATTACTAATTAAATGTTAAATATACTGGGCATGCTTTAGGTGAGAGTCCCATCAAAACAAAAAGAGCCCTGTCCCATAAATGTACAGACTGAATGTATCTGTGTAGATTTATAATTTTCGGGATGGATATTGGCCACAAACATTAAACAAACTTGGTTTAAGTAAATGTTAAATTTTAAAACTATTTTTTAAATTTCCTCTTTCACTATTTATCCCAAATATAATTCTGTTCTCATGGAGTTAGACCTTGAGTTTCTGTCAGGACTGATGTGTAGAGTAACTAATTTAAGAGATATGAATACATTTTTGATGTGCTAAATCCAATACACCCTTAATGATGAATAATCTTCATTATTATTCTATGTCTTGGATAATGTAGTGTTGTAATTGATCAATATGATGCCATCCCGAACCTTCAGTAATGTCTGTGGAGATTTTCAAGAGCATCGCTCTTCAAGGCTGCGGTGAAGACGAAACTAAACTATCACCCGATGTTTTCTCAACTTGCATTGCCATTCTGCTTATGCTTTTCAACCTCATGAACAGATCATAACCAGCATCTTTTTCTTGGATGGAAAGGAGAGAGAGAAGACCTTGCTGTTTTAATGTTTTAAGTGGAATCTTAATATGTGTTTTTCCTCTTCTGAACAACCCTTATATTTCCTGCTGCACAAGGTCAGCACATTCACATGGCCAGAGATGGAATTAAATAAATAACTGCAAGAAACAATTAGCAATGCATCGATAGACGGATCAATAGTGATGTTGGTAATTATCACTTTTGGGATATGGGAGATGGTCTTTCCTTATTGATGCTCTCTAATTCACGGGTATAACCTCAGGGCCTGCAGAATAAATCAAAACACATCAAGGTAAACCACATTCCCAATTCATTTATGACAGATGTGAATAAATATTGCCCCATAACTTAAAATTTTAAAACCTGAACTTAGCTGGCATGAACATGGTATTATGGTCATGATGAGCTGTTTTATATTTCGACTCCAGCTTTGATTAGATCATTATGCTTGGATTCAACAAATGGAATTTATCAATTAAAAAATCGGATAGATAGAAATAATCTGATATTTGAGGTAAAGGCAAATGTTTTATGTAGCTACAAAATAGAAATGTTATCTCTGTTAAACTAGCTAACACATCCTTTTTGAGCTTAATGTTTTCCTTGATGTTTTTGCATGTTTTGTTCTTGAATCAATATTTCTCCTATCAAATGACACCACTATATTTTATTAATTGAATACAACAATTTGTTTGTTTGCAATTTAATCTGTATTTATTTAATAATCCCTCCATTCATTTTTTCCCACTCAGGCATGATGTCTGATGAAATGTGACACTTAATTTAATTTTAGACAATTTGTATTGGGCTGAATGAAAAAGCAGATGCCAAATTAACTCTGACCCAGCAAGCTTCTTGAGCCAATTACGGTCTATCACATTAACCCCTATCACAGTAAGAAAGATAGTGTACACTGCTCTACACCAGAACAAAAAGCTATGCTCCCAGTGCGTTTAACCAATCACTTATGCTACATCTAATTAATAGTGTGTTTCATAGAACTGTGCTTCAATTAAAATGTAGCCCTGGAAGGCTGGAAAGAATTGAAAATCTCAAGTCTTGTTACGTTATCCATTTGGAAGCAAAGCATTTCTACAGTTCCTGCAGGGGTCAAATAGCAAAAGAAAAATTTGCTGTATTGTGCATAACTTCTGTTCAGAGATTAAAGGGTTTATTAATGTATAGTACAATATTGTCAAACATTATTTCCGTGTTTGTCTTTTGAGACTATGCCACCAGAGTATATTCAGTCAATTTATCACAGTTCTTATTATATTGTAACTACTATATATTAGGGCTGCTAACAATTGTCATAATTGATTAATCAATTAACTATTTGGTTGATAAAATGTCAGAAAGCTGGAACCAAAAAATGACTGGCTTTAAAAATTATTTATCAATGTATCGTAACAGTTTATAACAGGTTATTTTTCAGACAAGTATGATATTAAACTGCTCATTAATGACGTCACCCAATTCCTGACAAATTTGCTTCAAATTGGGACGACAAATGTCTACTACATTGAATCATTATCATTTATATTTGTGCATGTGTGTATTTCAGGCCTGTGTGTTTAAAAAAAAAAAAACAATAGCTTATCCTTCTTCTTTATTAAGGGATACAATCTAGTACATAAACTACATCATAGTACGGATTTATTTTATACTATTAACTATTGACAAAATGGACTTAAAAGGTGCAGAAAATGGTGAAGCATTCTATATACAATAAAAATGTGATTCCCCTTCGTTCCACATTGCCTCTGTTGATGTGTCTTGTTCTCTGTGCTCTTCATCATTCCCCTGTGTTGCTAAATAAGACGCTGGAGCAATCCCTGACCATCAACTCTCCCAAGAGAGGCCTTGCTACCATTTACTTTCAGTTAAACTGGAATAAGTTGGCTCAGGTTTTCAGCTTTAGGCCTCATTTTAGTTTTGTCCTAGCTTACCTCTGAGCTCTCTGAAGAACCAGACTCTCTCCAGGCACACAGCAGAACATTGTGAGCCTGTGTACCATCTGAGCCTGGGCCCCTCAGGCCCCTGCTGTATCAATAATGCAGACGTGACCACACTGATTGGAGGAGACAACTGGTGTTTAAAAGGAGTAAACCCGAAAGAGTTCTCTGTCTCTACACAAGTTAGCCCTGCTCTCTCGGTTTGCCACTGATTTAGATGTACAACTGCCTGAATCATTGCTCGGCTTTCTGAAAGAGCTTGCCGCCATGGACGTGCTATTGCGTACATGTGCTCGCACACACACACACACACACACACACACCAAAGAACATGCACACACTCAGTCACCCAGGTGAGGGAAGGCACACAACAGCCAGTCTTGTTGATGGATCCATTGATTTTTGAAGGCCTCCTCTCTTGCTTTGATTATTAATTCACAGAAGCAAAAGAGAACTGCCCAGTGCTTTTAAATCTTAACTGCTCACTGACTGAAGTACCATCTATGGGAAAGATGTGCCCTACAGTGGGTATTATTATGTGTTTGATACAGGAAATTAACAACAAAGAGGTAACTTTGTTCCTTTCTGTTTTTATATATTGTTGTATAGTGTATACTATATCAAGCCCAAATTAAAAACTAAAGATAAATTAGAGGATAGACATTAAGTAAAATTTCATGTCTGTTGGATACATCGGCAGTAAAAATGACTTCCTCAACAGTTTGAAATTTCCCAATTACCTACAATCCGGTATGATGATGAAATCAAAGTGTAAGTACTGCACTATGACCAAAGGGTAAGAAGTGCTGGGTGTTTGGAAATGGCCAAGCTGACTAACTGAGCTCGGAGCAATTAAACTTTTCTCTGGCTGAATACAATATTACATGTAAAATAAATGTATGCAAAGATGCAAGAGACTGTGTCTGATGTTTCTCTGCTCATGTACAAACAATTCCTATACTCCTTTTGTGATCAAGTGTCCAGTTTGTCATTTTCAAAATTATTCACTAGAGGGAGCAAATACAAAGCACTTCAGTACTTCCACACTCAGGAGACAAAAGTGGACAAAACGCACTGCAGGTTCTTTGGATTCATTATTTATCATCCATTTATATCTACAATCCAATACTTTACACAGCAAACAATATACAAATTACATTTCAAAAACATTTTATTATAGAAAGGCAGTTTACATTCTTCATACTGCACCCCTCAGCATTCCGGTGCAATACTTTCCTTTAGACAAATTGTTTGTGCTGAGAGACTGTGACATTTTGAAAACTTTTCATTTTGGATGAAGAACATTCACAAATAGCAGGGGGGTAACAAGGTTTTCTCCAAAGCAAAGCCACTGAATGTTTATGCCTCCCGAAGATGATTTCGCGAAGGGACGGTGGTTCAATACTGCATGCTGGACTGTTTTTGATCAGTTGACTTAGCAGTGTTTGTTTGTCCAATGTTGTGGTGCTGCTGATTAGTGAAGACAGATTAATGAATCATAAAAAGACATGTTAGAAGTGTCTTCTCCAAGGAACACATGCATTCATCTGCAGAGAAACTCAAAATGCATTTTTTACTTTTCACTGCATAATTACACATATTGATGAATATTAACAATTAAGTCTTCCAAATGTCTTATTTTATCTGACGCCAGATAAAGACTCATAGTGAATTTAATCTTGAGATGCTCCTTGCAGAAACATCTAAGATTCACCCAGAAGGCTGTGCTCTGCTTGCTCCATGCTAGCTGCCCCCCCCCCCCCCCCCCCCCCCCCCCCCCCCCCCCCCCCCCCCCCCCCCCCCCCC